>NC_058026.1:8018104-8318104 GCF_019176455.1 Solea senegalensis | reverse complement strand
CGCAGGTCAAAAAAAAAATTCAAAGAAGCACTCCAAAGTTGAAATTTAAGAGTGGAAGCATGTAGGAAAAGTAAAGCCAAATAAAATTTAGGTCAAGGGAACAGGATTAGAGTTTAAAAACATGTTAAGAACTGTAAACAGTTTAAACAGTTTTAAGAAAAGCAAACACAAAGAAAACACGTTTTACAACAGGGCCTCTTCCTGTGAGGTGTCGAAAGGCAGTTAAAGAGCCAAACTCAACAGAATATCTCGCTGTGTACAAACACTCTTTGAACTCTAAAAACAGTCTCTTCCTCAGTGTAGTGTGCACTCCTTCACCTACAACCAGCACAACACACATGGCTACACTAGGAAAAACACACTCAGAGTCGCTGACCACCCTGCATTGTCACTGCCCTCAACTCTTGCCCCCCAAGCAGACGATCTGTAATTAACCCTGTCCCGTTTCTGCAGCTCTCCGCCCCCAAAAATCGTATTCAACCGCCTCAACGGGAAGCGCTACCACAGTGCGGCCGCACAGAGAGCCAACAGCCCCACAGAGGGATTCACTCCTGCACATGAGGAGAACGTCAGATTCGTGTATGAAGGTGAGGCTCAGCGGGATCAACGGGTGGGAGGGCGATGATGTCACAGCATTCAGAGCAAATGGAATGAAAGCCCAGGCAGACTGGGGATCATTCTCTCCAGGTTACACCCAAAAGTCCAATTTTAGTCGGACTACGGCAATAGTTATAATAGTTTTCTTAATAGTCATGTACACACATTAGTCCGACTAAAATCGAGCTTCTCTTAGTCGGACTAACATATCTGGATAATTCTGAACGACTGAAGCTACTTTTCTGAGCCCACGACACAGACTATAGACACACATTTGAGCCAAAGGAGCTGTAAAAGGTTTTGGAGAGTTAACCATCTACACATCTGCATTTTTTTCCGTCAAAATGCCACATGCGCCCTCCAGTGTGTGGAGGTATTTCACACCAGCCAACGTTGATGGAAGGTCTTTGTTTATGTGTAAATATTGTGCAAAGACAATCACGTGAAGAACGCCACAAAAATGCAGCAGCAAAATTTTCCCCAGAGCTCAACAGATGCAGCAGGCAAGAGATCCACTGCAGGCAAATAAGCCCACATTTCCAGTTAATTCCTATAATTTCTGTGGAATATTTACAAAATTCCTAAACTAAAGTTCCCATGGAAAGTTTCTGGAGATTTACCAGAGATTTTCCACCCCTTTGCAACCCTAGTTACCAGAGGCCACTATTTAATTTTTCTATTTTCTCACTCTACAGTGTCTCACAGCTCCTCAGTAATGACACATGTGGCTGAATGTACAAACACACACAGCTGCACTAAAAGTTGTGTATATTATCATGGAAGTAATGTTTATCTCTAATGAGATGGACAAAAAAACAGAGTAAAAGAGCTGCTTTAACTAAAGTAAAAAAACAACAACAACAATAAAAACAGTGTAAAACACTACTGTGCACCATTCACCCTGTACTAAAGTTTACCCAGCATGCCTCGGTGTTGGCGAACGCTGCAAATGAATGACATGTGAGGCTGAATCATGATGAAGTAGATGGCTGTGTTACTGTTGAAGCGCTGCCAGCAGTGCGGCGTTCTTTTGTCACCGCAAAGTTCAGATAAGGAGAGGAGAGCTTTTCTCTTTACACTTTAAGAAAAACCTCTGTCACAGTCTGTCGAGTCGTTGTACGTGAAAAAGGCTCATTGTTCTGGAAAAAAAAACGCTAAACTAAGTTGCCTCCTGGCGTGTTTGCATAGAATTTAACCCTCAGTATGAACACATACACGAGGTTTGTGTAATCGGTTCTTTAAATTTAAAATGCACATGTTGCACAAACTCTAATAAGTGTTGTAGGGTGCGGCTGGAAGTTTGTGAGCCTCAGCCTCGCGGCTTATCTCGGGGTGAAGCAGGGGAAACGAACCTTCACCCATAGCTGATAAACACACCACACCACTCTGCCGATGCTGCTGCTGAGAAGCAGCGGAGGATTTTCTTGGGGATGTTTCAGTTAAAAATCTTTTTGGGAAAAAACAGTAACTACTAAAATGCCCTAAATCACTTATTCAAAAGTCTTAAACGTCTCTTTCTCTCCAACATTTTAAATGATCATCTCAAAATAATTATTAACATCTATTTATTAGAATTATTTAGTGGATGCCTCGTGTCGTAGGACTGTGCAGATTCAACAAAATGACATTTGTTTTCATGTTTTGTTTATGGTGGAATCTCATTTCAAGCAGCATTACCAAAAAAAGTCTTGACTTGTGAGGAGCATGAGCCAGAGTGTCGTGAAGTAGGGATGCACCATATCATCGGCACGATGTCGACAGATATTGGATTCAGAATGTATTGCAGAATATTGTCAAACACTCCTGGTTCACACGATTTGACTAATGATGAAAACGGCAGGTTGAATAAGCGGTTATCTATGCTACATAGACGATAGGCAGGTCACGCCCTGGACGGATCACCAGTCCATCACAGGGCCACATAGAGAGACAAACAACCATTCACTCTCACACCGACGGTCAATTTAGAGCGTCCAATTTACCTGATCCCCATTTTCAATGTTTTTGGACGGTGGGAGGAAACCGGAGAACCCGGAGAAAAGCCACGCACACAGAACAGAACATGCAAACTCCACGCAGGAAGGCCCGTGTTCCGACTGGGTGCTAACCATTGTGTGTTTTTTGTTTGTGTGCAGCGTGGCAGGAGGTGGAGCAGAAGCTGGGGGCCGGGGGCAGTGGGGAGTCAACAAACAGGCCGGGGCCCGTCCAGTACACAGAGAAGGCCCCCAGTGCTGCGATGAAGAGTAAGTACCTGCGTTTTTTTTTTCCCCTTTGAATTTGAATCTACTGTATGTAACATACATTTTACAGAAAACAACAACAGAGTAATCCTCCCTCGTCTTATCCAATCTCTCTCGTCAGTTTTACGGCCCTCTCCCTGCTCTGTCACCTCGTGAACCTTGAGCCTATAATCTCGCCCCTTTTTGTTAATCACCACAGGAGAGATGAATGGCTGCCCTCGTATGTCAGCTTTATCTGTACCTTTAATTTTTAACTCTTCTCTATAGTTTATGAGTTAATGAAACTGCGCCGCCGTCTGATTGCATTGTTTTGTCTTGGTTCACTCTCAAACCTGCCTGTGCTGGTTTCTTGTGTGGCTCTCTGACCCTAAAGGTCATCACACTCCAAATTGTCCTTTCATTTTATTCTGAGGAGCCCGAAATGTCACATCCATTACATAAATACTGTTGGATTAATTACCATAAAACATTCAATTGTCCTGAATCAATCAACTTGACTGGAAGACGCCACATTCTTAGTCATAGAACTGCACAGAACTGTTTGTCCATCATAAGGAAACCTGCACTGTTAAAACAACTCTCCTAATTCAGCTTTTCAATCCATATCAAGTCAAATTGCCACTTATCTGTTGCTTAACAACTTTTGTAAAAAAAAAACAAAAAAAAAAAACCCAAACACAACAATTTTACTGTAATTATGTGTCATCATCACCCCTGTGTGTGAAATCTCTAAAGACAGGACGTGTTCTAGTGATATCAAGCGTCTTTTCAGACTGACTTTAGATACTTGTCATGGACAGTAGTTACAGTAGGAACAACTCACCCAGTTAAGAACTACTTTTCTTTTTTCTTTTTTCAATCTTACCTGCTCAGCCCTATCACCTTCACCTAGTCCCTCGTTTCTTAACCTAGACTTGAGTATTCATGACAAAAAAAATAATAATTAATGAACAAATTGAATCAATCACAGCGAAAAGTTATGTAAAGTTAAAGTAATGTTTGTTTGTTTTTTGCCTCTGTGCAGACTTTGTGCCCATCGACCTGGACGAGTGGTGGGCTCAGCGCTTTCTTGCCAACATTGCCAACCTGTCGTGATTTTCTGAGGCTTTAAATGTGCACAGGAAGCAGCAGAAGGAAGCAGTTCAGCAGTTGATGCTCCATCGGTGAAGGCATCACAGGAGCGAGGGAGGAGCAGAGTCCGTCCCCAGGATCTGTGGCACGAGAGGGCAGTGCGTAATTTGGAATTAGATTTGAGGCAACAACACAGGCCTGACTGTGAACACAGCGCTGACCTGACTTTGTGCTGTGCTCTCTCTCCTACTACTGAACGACGTTTTGGATAGAAGTTATGAGATTGTGCTTGTTCGAGAATCTCCTCCTCCACCTCCTCCTCCTTTCTCAAGTGTGCTCTGCTGTATGTTTGTCTTTGCTGATCTTGGAATATAAATATACTTGAGAACAAAAATAGTAAAAAAAAATAATATGGGTTTTCAGAAAATCTGTGTGGAATCATTTCTTCATTCTGATTTATACCAATTCCCGACTTGGTGATAAAAGAGGTGGAAACACTGCAGGTTAAAGATAAATCTTTGTACCAGTCCAGATGGAAGATTAACAGGTAGTGTGTAAACAGTTGGAGATGACGGAGCAAATTTTTTTTATTTTCAGTTAAACTTTTAAAACAATACTTGACAGAAAACCTTTTGTGTGTTTTCATAGTTTTAAACAAAGTAGTAAAACCGGTCCGTGTGCCAACAGCCACGCGGTCCTTTTAAAACTCTTCATAATTTAATTTGAAAATCATTTTAAGATGAAATGTTCTTAACACTGAACTAAAAACCACCGTTACCTGCAGCCACAGTGTTTTTTTAAAGTGGAACCGAGACAGCTTTTTTGCCGTTTGCTCCTCTTACAACTGTTGCCTTTGTCCTTTTGCCTCTCCTGCGGCTGGGAGCGGAGTGACCTGGCTTGGCTGTGGTGAAGGTGATGCACTGGGAGTCCAGGTAATCAACCAGCTTGGCGGCACCCAGGCGGATCCCGGCCGCCTTGAGTCGCCCTTGGAGCTGAGAGAGAACTAGAGGCTGGTACTGGAGGATCTGACTGTAGAGCATGGAGTCTGACAGGATGAAGGAGCGCACTGCCTGGAGGCGATCCTGGTGGCGGGTCGCAGCCTGGGAGGCAGAAATGCCACCATCGCTGTCCGAGTCGCCATCGGTAGAGGGACAAAACTCTGGGTTGGACCTGATGATTGAGGCAAACTAATGAAGTTATTTCAACCAGCACAAATTAAAACATCATTTGGTGCACGAATGCTTCTTGAACAAAGTATTTCTTAAATGTAAAAAGGGAACCTGTACTGATACGGGTCCCTGATAAGTGGTTTTCTTTAGACTACACAGCGGTTAGGTCCCAGTCCTGTGTGGAAACGCTCTTAACTTCATTGTTAAACATTACTGTGAGTTCTCCGTGTCATTGTATCATAATCATACCTTTCAGATTCTTCACTGGCAGCTGTTGAAGAAGTGTTGGAGCCCTGCGATGCAGACAGTGGCTCTCCCTCCTTCTCCTCCTCCTCCTCTCCTCTGTGTTTCAGAGGGGAAACAGCAGCAGGTGCTCTGGGCTCCTTGAACGTCACAGTCTGGCTACAGGAGCCTGATTTGCTGCCAGTGGCTGCTGAACTGGTTTTAGGAGGGGGCTTTACTTGAAGAGTGCGTCTTGCTGAGGGTGCCTCACCGTCAGAGTCCGAGCTGACCACCTGATGGGTGTACTGGTGGATCTCCCTCAGTTTTAGGACCATCTGGCGCTTTGGTAAAGGCCGAACACCAAAGCTGTACAGTGGGCAAAGTAAGAAGCATTTGTGACACGTGGACAAACACACAGACGGACTGAAAGAAACGTCCGACACGAGAATCAAACCGAACGATGCCAAACTGTAGATCCGTTAAAAAGACTTCAAAATCCTGAAAACATGCGTTAATCTCCAAGGGAATGTCCAAAATCTCAATATTTAACAGAGGAGTCTGGTGTATTAAGTGACAGCACTGCCGAAAGCCGGCGATCGTGAGCCAAATCACAACTCGTTGAGCCGTATTTCAGTTCAGTGACTGTGTCAGGCGGAGTTCTGTGCTCCTGCCATGCAGGAAGTACTGTGAACTACTCTTTTCAATGAACTGATCCTAATGATTCAGTTACACCGAAAACGTCTTTGCTAGTCACAACTTTGTATTTTGATCTAAATTTGACAGACTTCAGAACTTAATCTTTAATGATCTGACCTTTTTTTGGCCATACCAATTTGTTTTTGTCCGAGAATGGACTCAGCCCTAGCCCTGTAAGCTGCCCATGCATACCTTCTTATACCTCATCTTTACCATGAGGACGGAGATGAGAGTGAAGGAACCCACCTGTTGAGTTTGTTCTTGAGCTCTGGCGTGTCCATGTCAGAGTAGTGAGGCATGGGAGTGATGGGCACCACGGAGCGACGCTTTTTATTGTGTGACGCTGCTGTTGAGACAGAACCAACACTGATGTGACGATCACTGAATGTTATTAGTGAGGGAAAATAACTTGGTTTGCAACCTGTTTTCCTGAAGATTTATTCATCCACTGCACTCCCCCATATTTCCCAAAAAGGCATGAAGCAGTTGGGGATATGGACTAACCATAAAGCTATGTCATTATGAGTGTTTATTATCTTGCACTACCTCTATAGATAGACACACAAGGTCTGCTGAAAACAAAGCACAACTTTTCCATCTATACAAAATAAATCAATGAAAATCACAGCAGTGACAAAACCCAGAGGACCCAACATCTGACCATCTGCAGCCATTTCAATTTATCAACACAATGTTGCTCTTGCCTCCGTCTGTGTTGACTTAAAACAAAACCACTTTGTGGTTTGAATGTAACAGACATTTATTTATAAGTTACGCACTACAGTTTTTAAAACAACTATAGTTTTACTGTGTTTTAAAGCAAAAAAATTAAATTAAGCTATGGTATGACTTCATACCTGGGGTTCTGAATTGAGCTGATGGATTCACCCTCTGAGTGAGAGGGAGAACCTCCTCATCTTCCTCCTCCCAGCTGTCCCATATTTTGGGGTCCATGAGGCTGTTGTTTATCTCTGGTGGTGATGGGGTGAGGGAGGGTTTCCTTTGAGCCTGTACGCTGGCTGGTGGTTGTGCGCAGTGGCTGTTAGATGCAGAGGACCGAACCACACTGCTGCAGCTCTTCCCCGATTGGATATGGTGAAAAGATGGTGCAGGCTGACAGTCAGAGGATGACGATTTGGCCGCTTCTCCTCGTCCGAGGCTGTGCTCCTGCTGACTGGACCCCCCACTGTCCTCCAGTCTCAGGCTGAAGCAGCCGGGGTCTGCTCCCGCGTAGGCGTCGAGGCCCCAAGAGTCGTTGAAAGCTATGGGAGGTTCGTCCATGAAGCTCTGCTGGAAACTGGACTCCACAGCACCTGGTTCTCCACCTCCTTCACTCTCATCATGCGTGTCTCTATTTTTACACTCTCTCTCACTTTTTCCCTCCTCATCTCCTCCTCTCCTCTTGAGCTCAGCCCCCGTGTTTGTTCGACTGCAGGACTCTTCTGGGCATCGGCTGTCACTCGAGGAACTGTTGTGTTTCTGTGGACAATGAAGACCTTTGTTGTAAGACAAAGGAGAGGGTGGATCTGAAGGGTTGGATAAGGGGGAGAGACGAAAGCTCCCTAACTCTGTCTTTTCTAGGCTTTCCGATGAAGCTCTGGCCCTTCCCTGACTGATCGTCTTCTGTTTATCAAGGCTGCTGGTGAGTGGAGAGGTGCCAGGAAGGACAGGGGGCTGTTGGAGCTCTGTATGCAGGGGAGTGCTGCTGTAGGGCTGTGGCTGGACATGCTGCGGTGTATCTTGCTTTAAGGAAGCACTGAGGGGATGAGGCTTATGTTGAGGCATTGAAGACATTTCTCTGTTCTTATGTACGCCAAAACCGCTGGCACTTTTAGGAGAAAAGTTAGGATCCAAACCAGAGCTACAGGGAACGGTTTCTTCCAGGTTCAGCCTAGGAATGCTGCTCTCTGTTGGGCCAGTTTTGCTAGAAACTCGGGTTCCACTGCTTGAGTTGTGTAGACTGTAATGAGATGGTAGAGCGGGAGAGGAAAAAAGAGAGGAGGGCGAGGAAGTGCCGCCTTTAGGGAACAGCTGTGTCCTGCATGTGCTGCTTTTGGTCTGAGTGGAGCTGCTCTTGGTGCATCTTCCAGGATGCACTGGTGTGGACGGGATCAGCCAGGACACTTCCAGAGAACAGTCGACTGGACTCTGATCACAACCTAAACCTGGACGACCATCAGGAGGATCACTAGAACTAAGCTCTATACTACTGGACACTTTATTCTCCTTGATGGTTTCACTAGGTTTTGATATTGACTGAGGTCTGATCTGAGTGAATGTCTGCAGCTTAGCACAAGAAGAATGTGGACTATGGGAACTAAGAACAGCAACATCCACCTCCATCTCATCACTGGAGTCAGACAGAACTATGAGCTCAGGTTCCTTCTTTTTCAGGCATGAATCAGGAGAGGCGGGAACACAAATGCCACACGAGCCTCGGCTTTCTCGTTTCAATGACCGACATTCTTTAGGCACATCCACTTCAACAGCATCTGTTTCCACATCTCCACCACCACCACAGTCCCCCACTTGAGCAGGAGACACACCTGCCACAGGCAGGTTGGATGTACTGGGTGGAGGGCTGGGTGAAAAGTCATCGACAATGCTTGGTGAGAACTGAAGCAATGTTCTGACAGAGAGTTCACCTAAAGGTTTACAGGAGGACGGTTGTTTCTGGGGTTGAGAGGTCTGTGTTTTTGATGGACCAGGTGAAATATTCTCTTCCTCATAGACTCCAAAAGACTCTGAGAAGACGCGATTGTAGCTGGAATCCTGGCTGGGATGTGAATCAAGTTTTGAGTTTGGATTTAGGGGTATCTTACTGATGCCTCTTTGAAATTCTGTCAGTTTTGTGAAGGAGTCTTCCTCATCAGCTAACTTTTTATCTTCCTCCTCCTCTATGCTGTCATTCTCCTCTACCCTCTTTCTCTGAGTGGCGGCAAAGTTGTAGATCTCCTCCAACTCCTCCTCGTTCACTTGTTCCTCACACAACTCTCTCTCGCCAGATGTATCACCGGTTTGACGATCGTCTTCCAACACTCTCTCTTCATCTTTTCCGCCATCGGAATCTGTGCCCTCATCCTCCTCATCCTCATCCTCTTCATTCCACATGGAGCGCAGGAGCTCCATGAAGGCCTGGTCTGTTTGGTCATTGACATCCTCGCCCTGGTTTGCGTAGTCTGCCTCATCCCCTTGAGGTGGCACCTCCTCTCCGTGGAGCTCACAAAGCTGGTGCAGCTCCTGCAAGTCAAATCTGAATGAAACGCAAAAGGAGAAGAATGAGGAATAATTGCAGAAATAAATGCATAATAAAAATCTGGGGTTACTAAAAATGGTTCAACATGAGAGGTCCCTCTTCCACAAAGAAAAACTACAGAAACAAACAACCAATTAAAGAGGAATACATGAGTGAAAAAGCTGGAAGATTAACAATACAGCTCAGCCAGAACAGGAACACCACACACTGAACACTCTCACCTGGATGCCAGCTCTTGTACATGAGGCCGCAGTGAGGATGGGATGGAGCAGTGAGCTGTGTAAAGGTACTGCAGTAGAGCAAACACTGCCTGTCCTGGGACGTCACTCATCAACACCCTCTGAGCTGCAGGCACTCCTTCCTCCTGCACCCCAAAACCACTTTCATGTACCTGACACAGAGAAAACAGCTCGTAAATGACAGAGAACGACATAGGGGGCAAAATAAATGCTCAATTAAATATTTCAGATATTAGATTCAAATAAGAAAGACAGAGGTCAGCTTTATAGTGCATAAATGACTAAAACTTTCAGATCAATTGTGAACAACAATTCATTTATACCCAACTGTTCATCTCTGGTTTGTAGCAGGGCTTCAGTTATGATTGCAACACACATCCACAAACACATACACAGTGATGACTTTTACCATTTCTGCCAGCAGGGGGCAGCGAGCATACACCATGAAGGAATGGGCAAAGTAGACCTCTCCACTGTCAACCTGGAGCTGCACATCGCTGAGCTGAGGGTTGTTCACCATGCTGTTCAGGTCAGATGATAGTCTAGAAACAGCAACCTAGAGAGGAAACACTGGACTCAGTTCACTGTAAAGCACTTTGTGTTGCATTTTATATGTATGAAAAGTGCTATATAAATCAAGACTGATTCAATATATTTTTTGATGAAATTGTAGTATTTGAGGTTGGCCGCAATCTCAAGAATTTCTTCAAGTTCTTGGTCTCATCTCGGTCAGACTTGCTGAGGATTAACTTTATTGTTGAACAAATACAGTACTCTCAGTCAATCTAAACTGTAAATAAACCTCAAACCTGAATATTTAACAAAGGAAAAGTAAGTTATGGCTTTGTCATCAGAATATCCATGTGTGCACAATTATTAGGCAAGTATATGAAAAACTAAAGTCTTCCCATTTCACTTTATTTATCACAGCACCGACTGTAAATCTCACATTTAAGAGGATTCCACAAGTTTTCCATAGGGTTTAGGTCAAGTGAGGAAGGCTGGGGTCATGTCAATATTCTGTCATCTTTAAGGCCTCTGCTGGTAGAGTACTTGGATGCATGTGCTGGAGCGTTGTCCTGCATAAAACATCATGGCCTTCTTGAATGATATAGACTTTATCCTGTACCACTGCTTGAAGAAATGATCTTCTAAAAACTGGCAGTAGGTGTGGAAGTTGATTTTAAGTCCATCTTCAACCCCGAAAAGGTCCAAGTAGTTTATTTTTATAAATAGCAGCCCATACCGGTACCGCACCCCCATCTATTTGACGGCTGACTCTAAGTGGAGCTCTGTGTCCATTAGTGATCCAGGCACTGGCTCATCCAACTGGTCCATCAAGATTCACTCTCATTTCATCTGTCTGAAGTACATTGCATTGCTGGAATATGACGGCCCTGGAGGTTAATGGGTTCCTGGTAGCTTTATGTTTATTTATTCTAATGTCTTTAGCAGTTAATTTGGATCTTCTTTTCTCAACACGTTTCTTATGACTATTTTTATTTACAACAAAATGTTTGACTGTGTGTCATTTTACATTTTTTGACTTTTCAGAGCTTGTTAAATCTCTTTTTGGGCCCATTTTGTCTGAGGTAAAGAAGCTGCCTAATAATTATGCACACCTTGATATACGGTGTTGTTGACTTTAGGTCACACACCTAATAATGTTTAAATCCAATCAGCATTTAAGTTCATATAGCTTGGAGTTGGGAAAAAAATGCACAAAAATGACAATAAGCCCAAAGTACTCGCCTAATAATTGTAGAACACTTCATTCTAACACTTCACACTGTTTGAATGAGAAAGATGTGACAGAGGGAAGATCCTCAATTTCTATGAAAAACAACTACAGCTTTTATGATCAAAACAGGTCTTACTGATTGATGGCTGCCGCGTTTTTTATCTCCTTTATCTCCTCCCTGTGCCGTTTTTGTCAGGAAGTCACTCAGACACAGGTCAGCCTTCTCCTCCTCCTGCTCCAGGACAAAGCCGCTGAGATGAAGGTTTGTGGACTGACTGGTGCTGCTCCGTTTGTCTAAGGAAGACAGACATAATTAAAACTTATGATCAGTTTGGTTTTTACCAAGCCTTAGATGTTTTGTACTCATGATCAATATAAAGCAAGTACTTGATGCATTATTACAACAGCTATACAAAAGAAATGCATTTTATTTAGGAAACCCATGAATGACAATATAATCTAATACATCATTAACAGTTTTCTATGACTCATTGACTCACCATGATGAAAAACTTGTACAGGTCTGCGTCCATTTTTGCATTAAACATGTTTAAATACTACACTGATATTTAATAATATGTAACCTTTAGTGTGGCCTGAGGCAGGGTATCTGCACTGTGTGAGGGTCATGCCGTCTTCTGCCAGCTCCATCAGGTCCCTTAGAGCCTGGCTGCCCACTAGGCGCTGCCCTGTCTCTGGGGTGGAGGTTGCTGTGTGAGTGGAAGATGGCAGGATGGAGGCCCTGGACCCTATGACAGGAGTCCCTTCGCACTCTGGTTGTAGAGACGACTCGGGCTTGTTACCAGCGCTGCAGGAGGCCTCATTAGTCTGAAGGTGGACGAGATTGGTGTTTTTATTTTCTTTATTTAACTCAGCCACTTCTTAAACAAATACTCAACACAACATGAAATTAAATTTCTTATTGTGCCCAAGATTCCTTTAGATATAATTATAATATAAAAGACAATTAATAGTACTTTTTTTAAACATTCAATAAAATGCCCATTTTCCATCAATTTGATTCCTGTTACATGTCATGCATAGTTTTGTGTGATAAACTTAACCACCATCACTAATCTGTATTGGCATCTTGTTCAGATTCACATGAGAGCACAGAGGAATCATTTTACTGGACGAAAGGGTTTATGACATGATCATCTGCCTCTCAACAAAATGAAACCTACACGTCCAAACCTACAGTATCTGCTGACAGCCAGGAGCAGAACAGGCTGCAGAGAAATCCATATCCAGGTGTGTTAAAGAGACGACCTAAAAAGTCAATACTGGAATGCTACTGTTGACATTTGTCCTGGTCATAGTGGGATAATTGAGTCTCCATGTAAGGACACAGATTATGTCAATATCCAGATACCACAGACGTTGCTGTGTTTTGGTTGCACTGATTTTTGTACATGTTTTTTGAACACCTACTGTAATTGTTTTTTTAATGCGAACACTTTGCAAAATATTTCTCTTCCACAGACACTTAAAATTGAGCTGCACAATTTTCGTTCCTTTGCCATGACCAGACGTCGTTTAGTCTTATCTGCATTCTCCATTGAGTTCAAAAACGTGACAGACATAATTGTCACATGCCTCACCTTTGCTGTCTCCCAGGGTGTAATGAGCTCTCTGAGCTCTGGGGTGTAGAAATCAGACAGAGTGGTGGAGTTGCTGTTCAGCAGAGCACTTTTCTGCCAGAGGGAGGCAACAGCGTTCAAACCACACAGCCTGCTCGGGCAGCGGGTCGGCGTTGGGGGAGAAGGCGTCCGGTTACGTAAGAGGAGAGCAGAAACGCGTTCCTGCAGCTTCACCAGGGCCACCTCAGCATCCTGTACAAGGAGGATCGGAGGAGGACGAGGGACAACTCCCCTTTTCTTCTTTCCACGTCCTTTAGCTGCTACAAGAGAAGAAGACGGGGTTTAATATGTTGTCCGACTCAGCTGGACTTGCTTGAGGTCTGTGAAGACACCTGAAAATGCCATGACTTGGAATAAACTGTTATGTCACATCTATAGATTTTTTCTGCAATGAAAGAAAAATTAAACAAGCTGTAGTTCTATTAAAGTTGCATTATTTTGCTTAGTTCACAGATAATAAACACAGTTCTTGAACTCAAAGATTTTGATGTGTTTTGTAATATGAACATAAACCAATGATCAATCTGAACTGAGGAACTTATAGTAAAATGCAAAGTATACAACAATTAAAATAATATTAAAACGTTTTTTTTAGATAAGAATTAATGCCAAGTTTGAATCAATACAGTCCTTATTTTGATATGTATGTATGTATAAACGTGATGTGTCTAAGACAGTGTCAATATGTACAGAAAAAAACTGTTGTATCCTTGCATGTTCAACACTGAGACCTGTCATTTTTCCATCAATATAATAACATTATTGATCAATGTTTTGATGCATACAGATGATGTAGTGATACTACAACTATACCTCCATCTGGCCTCCACTTCAGTGCTGTGGTCACTGCAGTGTGAGAGACAGCAGGCTTGGTGTTTAATTCTCTGTGTGCCTCCTTCTCCTGTTCCAGCAGGGAGGAGGACAGAGCCAGAGCAACCATGGTGTCTTCATCCACAGGATCAGCCTTCTTCCTGGGCTTCTTCTTCACTGGGAGGCCTGGCTTCGAGGGGCCTTTCCTTTTTGTCCCTGCCGCCTGTGCACTATATGGAAAAAAACCCCACAATGGCTAGAATGTAATGTATAAGCTGGAGGACAAGTGGTGAAACATGACATGGCAACATTTTCTCTTGATTAATAAACCTGAAAATAAAAGGTCAAACACTTGGCATGTCATTGTCTTGTGGCTGGACTGAAATAGTGAGGGTGACTCACGCTGTGTTGACAGTGGGGACATTTGGAGTCTCCTTCGCCTGTCTCTGCAAAGCTTGCAGCAGCACCGCTGGAGGTACGCCCATCTCCGAGGAGCAGCGCTTCAGGTGGGTGGAACGACTCTTTTGGGACTTGAATGTCTTACCACAGATGGGACAGTCAGGGATACGAGGAGGAGGAGGAATCAGGCCACTGTTCTCACTGTCATCTAAACACCTACAAAGATGGATGACTCTCACTGTCAATGTGCCAAACAGGATACTTAGAGTGTACAAAGGCATGCGCATCCAAATTAAATAAACACTGGATGCTTGACAGGATGGAAAAAATGTGTCCACACATCAGGTGATGCTCCCAATAACTCCCAATTGAATACTGACTGGGAGACATTTCAGGCCGAAGCCCTTCTTCAGACGATCAGTTGGACCATCTCTTAAGAAATGCTTAGGCCTGACATAATAAAAATACAATTGGGGAGCAGTAACTGGTGTGGAGACACTTCAGCAGTCATCAAGAGCTGGTAGTAAAGAAGGGAAAAGTCACCATAAATCAAGTTAGAATGGAAGAAGCCTCTTGGATGAGATGAAACATCAGCTAAGCACTGAAGATGACAATGACCTGGATGTATGAGAATGTTCACAGATCCCATCAACCACCAATAATAGGAATAAAAACGTCCATACCTGTTGAGATGTTGTGTTCGTCCCTCAGGAGTCATATGAGACAGATCTCTGTAGCAGATCTGACAGAAGAAAAGACCTCCATCTTCCAGGTCGACCATCTCAGCCTGTGCTTCCTCCCTGTCCAGCTCCTGCTGCAGCCGCAGAGCCAGTGCCTCATCACTGTTTATGTGGAGACCAGAGCTGCAAGGTTCTGGAGAATCTGCACAAAGAGAGCAGAGTGAACCCGATTCAAAACACATACAAAAGAGAGCTGCACAATATTAGGAAAAGAATGCAATAACAAAATTTTGATACATAAACAAACATTATGGTGTTAATGTATTTCTTTCGTTGGGTACCATTTGTTGACACTGAGGACAACCATGAAATGGCTGATTTTTTTTCTTTATTTTGAATCAAATAAAAACCACTTCCGTGATTTCTTTGCTCCTCTATGACTGAATATCAGTAGTTTGTGGACAATAACATATGAGTATATTGTCAATTTGTTTGGGAAACACTGGTCAACACTATATTTTATGGATAAAAATACCTGGTAAATAGAGAAAACTATCACCAGACTAAGTGATAGTGTTAGTTAGATAGTGTTGTTACAGCCATAAAAGATACATTTTGGAAAACATAAATATCTTACATTACAGAAGAGAAATCTATAACACTCGATTTACAATTATAAATCGCATATATAATTAGGAGTTACAATACATGTCACAAAGATCACAATTGTATATTGTTACCCAAATCGTTAATTCCTCACCTTGTCTTTGTGGCTGTGGACCGTCTAGGTTCATCTGTTGTCTCATGTCTCTGTGCGTCATCCTCGGAGGACTGGTTTTCTTGAACTGCTGCATTTTGAGGAGAACTTTGTCCTTTGCTGACAGACCTCTTTCAAATCTGGGTCCTGCTGCTGTTGTTGAAGTGGCAGCAGCCAGAGGGTTAGCATCTCTTGAATCACCTCCTGTCTCTCCAATGGCTGCATTTTGGCCTGTTCCAGTGCAGACAGACTGGGTTCCGGTGAAGACAGACTGGGTCCCAGTGACCTTTGAGCCAGAGTCTCCATCCTTCTTGTTTTTCTTTCTTCTCTTGTCGCCTTCACTTGTCTGAGTGGAGGGCTGATGCTCTGCACTCTTTGGCGGCCTGTTCTCACCTGGTTTCCTGCGGACTCGTTTCAGCAACTTAGAACATAGGTCTACAAAATCCTGGTCCGAGTCATCCATTATGGTTCACTTATCCTTGAATAGGAAGGCGAAAGCGACATGTCCTCATTTGTCCAACATGGACCAAGTCAGCTTCAGGGTCCACAAGGGGAACAACTTAAGTCCTTACTCGAAAACACAAACGATATCATTCATTTCACACGCGTGAGTTCTACTGTGATACTATTTCTTGAGAAATTAGCTTTAAACGCGTTTAGTTTGCAGAGAATATCAGGTAGTCAGCTAGTTACTCGGTTTTGTTTTTTTAAAGTATTGGCTCTTCGGTTTCAGTTTTCCGCATCACGACGAGTCTGTTACTGTGGCGACTAATTGTAAAATACAACTATAACGTTGTTTATCGTTAAGCTGGTGAATAAAACGGTCAAGTATCTGACGAGGCTCGGTTTAATTTTAAAAACATCTCACTTCTTCATTTCGCGCTTCCGATCACGTGACGGCGGTTGAACCAATGCGGGGCTGTGCAAAAGGACAGTGGCGTTGCAAGTAAAAGGCTCGTGTTACACAAATTACGTTGACTGTGGTCCTAGACATTCACCAAAAAGAAGAAAGAACATGAATGCATTTAAAATGAAAAATCTGTATATAGAGATGGGGCCAGTTTGTCCAGAGATGTTAAGTAATGCATATGCTCCTAGTGTGTTGCAATGTTTCTGGAAAAACTGGATTTTCTATGCCCGAAAATTATATTGCACTTGGGCTAGTGGCCAAAAGTCGGCGTGAGAACTTGCCATAGTTAGCATTTACTAATATCTGAAGTTTTTATTAGGTACACCTGCTTAAATGCTTTTCAACTTAAATATCGTATCAGCCAATTGGTTATCAGCATCTCAATGATACCAATGAAGACGATAAGATCAAACCGAGAATCAGAATTTTGAACGTGACCTAGTTGTTGCCAGATGTAATGGTCTGAGTATTTCAGAAATTGGTTGGGATTTTCATGCACAAGCAGGGTCCAGATAATTCAGTGAGTAGCAAAAATACCTTGTTGATGCCAGAGGAGAATGATTAGACTGGTTTGAGATGATCAAAAGGCAACAGTAACAACTCATTATAATCAGTGAACCTAATAATGTGGCCAGTGAGTATGTATACCCCTGTATAGTGGAAATAGATTTAATAATTACAAGTCTGTAAGAAATAGCAAAACGTAAATTGTAATGCAATTTCAATTTGTTCCTTATTAATCTTGATGCACATAGTTGATTTCAGCAACTATTTTAGTCGTGATTACTGCAGTGGAGAAGCTTTCCATATTACAGCATGTCAAGGGAGGAAAAAAACAAGATCATGTTGGTCAGAGTAATCATGTTCAAATTGTTCAAATTTTGTACATTTACCATTACTCCTAGACTCAAACATTCGTTATTGTTGTTGCAACAACATCCCTGCAAATAACTGATAACAAAAACTTACAGAATTTACCTTTTTTATGAACTCCGAGAACCTCAGGCAAACTTGCACGCTCTGTCCCACCTGGAGAGCAGACAATCTCTGCCATCTCACAACAAAAATGCTTTAATTAGAAATGTTTCTACAGTGTCTTCAACCCAGACCATTTGTTCTCACACCCGTTGCAAATTTTTCTTCTTACTGTTGCTCAAACAGATGATTAAAGCACTGTGCAGTAGATACAAATAAACATAAACATGAGTGACAGCTCATTATTTAGTCAACAGAGTACTGGAGTTCTGTTGCACACAGTTTATTTAACAATATGGTATATAAGTAAGAAATGAGTCTTTTACCAGTTTATACAGTGATTTCATTCTCTCTTTTCCTTATATTTATAATATTTTGTTTAATAACTTGATTTACAATTGGAGAAAAAGTTAATCCCCCTAATTCAAGTTTCTGCAAGAGAGGAATGAGGGTTGTGGAACATTTAAATTTTCAGGGTGAATCTCAAACATGTCCTTCATCCCTAGACAAAACACAACTTAGTGTAAAATTTAGAGGATAGGGCATCATCTGAGATTTAGCCTACAAACAACCGGTGATCATTCCACCTCAGCTTAGGGGACTGGTCTTTTTCTCACACTCTCTTTACACTTTACAACATTTGTATGACAAAAACGTATGACAAATTCTTTTTTTTAATGTCAAAGCAACAATTTTCTACACCTGCAAGACAGATTTATTAAATTCCAGGCCACTGAGATGTAGGTTGCAGTCCTTGTGTCTTTGTTGGTGAAACCAGGTAAAGCTGTGTTTCTCTTAGTGACTGTGAGGGTTTGTGTCAGTGTCTTCATGTGTGCCTGCATACATGCCTGTGTATACACAACCTGGCGCAGTCCATTTCCTACTTTAATACAAGTGAGTGCTCTTCATACACACAAAGAGAAGGGAGCAGTCTCTGTCCCTGAACGCATCATCATCATGGAGTAATGATACAACACTAGATTACAACTGTTTGAGAACAAAAACCTGGCCCAATTCCCAGACAACTTATTTTACAGTTTCAACACAAAAATGCTTAAAGTCTTTTTCCAAAGGTACAAAATAAAAAGATATGAATATTATAATGAAATTGTACATTTTTGTTTTTTTTAAAAAAAGGAAAAAAAGGGGGGAAAAAATATGTGACAGGCATGAAACATACCAATAACAAACCAAACAAAAATAAACTGATTATTGAACACATTTGGTCACAACCAAAAATATATTCTTTGTGATTTAAATTTCAATAAGAAGCCTCTTGCAAATTCCTCATCATCCTAAAGAGGAAATACCATTCCACAAACAAATTCCAATCCCTTGATGCGTTGACTTTTTTTGTATTTTTCCTTGACCAAAATTTCTCTTTTCTTTTCATATCATAACATGTTTACCAAGTAGAAAAACCACTCTAAAACTGAAAGGAAAGGAACAAAGCTAACAGCATAACAAGTCCAAGGGAAAGGAGGAGTGGAGGATGGGTCCCTGGGAGCGAGACTGTGCTCTTCAGTTCCCAGCAGAAATGCTACAATCCCTCCACAAACTTCTCCAGAGTGTCACCTGTAGCATCTCCCACCATCCCCAAGTCACTGTTCAGGCCCCCTCTACTGGGTGTGTTAAGCTGCGGGAGCATGGCACTCTGTTCTGGTGTCCCCAAGTGTCCCTGCTCCATGGACTGCAGTGAGCCCCCGAGTCCTGGGTGGGGGGAACCCGAGTGTGGTGGAGGTGGGTGTTGCGGTGAAGGTTGTGGCTGATTCTGGACCTGTGGTGAGGGACTGGAATGTGGTGGCTGTGGCTGCTGTTGCGAAGGCGGACAGGGGGACTGGACGGGTGCAGGGGAACGGACCTGGTTGCTGAGGGTGTTGGCGAGTGTGGACTGGCCAGGGAGGTGAGCTCCACCCTGGGGTTGTCCGGCCAGTAAATGTGTCTGGGGGCTCATTGGGTTGGGCTGGGCAGGAGAACCCATCTGCTGCTTGAGGATGGCCTGCTGCTGGGGAAGCTGTTGCTGCTGGAGCATTCGCTGATGAAGCAAAGTCTGGGTGGAATCTATCCCCATTCCAGGCTGGGACATCTGAGACATGGGCGGGAGCTGGCCCATAGGTCCTCCTGCTGCTCCTGGGGCCGTCTGCATGGCTATCTGCTGCTGCTGCTGCTGCTGCATACGGATCTGAGAGTATGTAGCTGCGGTACCCTGCGTCTGTGCTGGGAACTGGCCTTGTGGCATCACTCCTTGTTGTTGTTGTTGTTGTTGTTGCTGCTGTCTTAGGAGTTTCAGACGGTAGAGTTCCTGGATCTGGGGGTTTGTGTTGTGTGCGGTGTTCAGCAGCTGCGCTTGAGCCCCTAATGCTGCCATGCCTTGTGCTGGAGGCTGCTGGGGATGCTGTGAGGGCATCCCTGGCCTCTGCACTGCCCCAACTGACATGGCCATGGCCTGCATTGGGGGCATGCCGGGCTGCTGTTGCTGACCTGCTTGTTGCTGCTGCGGCTGGTTGGCATGATACTTGGCTGTTCGCTGTTTGATGAAAGCAGCCATTAGCTGAGGGTTGGATTTGAGGATGTTTAGAACCTGTTGCTGCTGCTGGGGTGAGCTGGGAGACTTGAGGGTGCGTAGAAGGTCCTGCAGGGCATTGGGGGCTATAGCACCAGGTCTCTGTGGAGTTTGTGGCCGGACACCAGGCTGCTGTGGTATAAGCATCCTCTGGACTTGCTGAGGTTGCTGCCCCGGAGGCATCATGGCTCTCTGCATGGTCATGGCCTGCTGTGGGGTCTGGCCTGGGACAAGGCCTGGCTGTTGAGTCTGAGCTGCCTGCATGGGGCCTGCAGCTCCAGGCCATTGTCCTGGAGCCATTCCAGTTGGCATGACTTGTGGACCCCGGGGCCCAGGCACCATTTGCATGGGTGGCTGCATTGGTCCAGTCATGCGCTGCTGTGGCTGCTGGGGGTTCATGGGCAAGCCATTCATATTGACCCGGTAATTCTGTTGGTTCTGCTGGGCCTGCGCCATCATCTCGATGTGCCGTGCCATCTTGACTGCAGCAAGGGGAGGCTGCTGCTGTAGCTGCTGAGGCGGTTGGGATGGCTGAGGGAGAGGAGACTGCTGCTGGTGTAGAGGGGAGGCCTGGGGCCCAGGTTTGCCCTGGGACACTGGTGCTTGAGGCTGGCCATTGCGAGGTGCACTGGGAAAAGATGGGGACATGACGCCTGTTGAGTTGGGAGTCTGTGGCTGGTTTGAGAGAGGCTGCTGGGGGGTCTGGGGAGTGTTGGGCAGGCCATGGGAAGTGGGAGTACTGGGGGCAGCGGAGGCCGGTGGGGAAGGCAGCGGCATTGTTCTTCCTTGCATGGTCGCCATTCTCCTCCTCATTAGCTGTGCCTGCTGAAGCCTGTGCTGCAGCTGCTGCTGGCGAAGCTTGTGCTTAATATTCAGGCAGAACGGGACGGGACATTTGTTCTCCTGACAGTGCTTTGCATGGTAACAGCATAAAGCAATAAGCTGTTTGCATACGGGACAACCACCGTTGGTTTTGCGCTTGCATCCCTTGGTGTGTTGAACCACTCGCTTCATCTTCTGGCAGGAAGGCAGCGAGCAGTTGGCATTGCGACACTGACAAGCGTGGACCAGGGACTGGATGCAGCGTTGGATACTTAGCCGCCTGCTCTCTTGTGGGCTCTTGGAGGCCTCTCCACTTTGGCTGTTGCTGTCGTCATCCAGGCCGAGTCCCCACTTCACCATCTGATGCTCGTGGCCCTTCGTGTTGTAACAGCTGATGCAAAGATCAAAGTCCTGAAAAAATAAAGAGAAAACAAGGTCATTTAAGAATTTAATTTTATCAATCGCCTTAGGGAAAGTATTCCTCTGCATTTGACCCATCCTAGAATTAGGAGCAGTGGGCTGCCACACCGAGTAGCGCCCGGGGAGCATTGGGGGTTGGGTACCTTGCTCAGGGGTACCCCAGCCCTTTTTTGGGCGGGTGGGGATTTCAACCGGCGACCCTCCAGTTACAAGTCAAGTTCCCTTTCTACTTGGCCACGGGCTGCCCGAGGAGTTTCAAAGTTTGATCATTTATCAGAAATTTAGAAAACTGCATCTTTGATCATTTTATTCCATCCCTGTTTTCATTTTTAAAAAAACAATAGACTTCCACTTAATTACTTACCTAACAAAATAAAAAAAATAGCAGTAACTTACCTCACACACAGTGCAGTGCCAGCGTGTCTCCACATGGTGCTTACACTCGTTACAAGTGTAGACAAAGCGGTCCTGGCCCTGGTTGTGCAACTCAACCAGCATGCACATGGTGCTCCACTTGCACCTCCTGAGGGAGCTAAACTCCCAATGCTTGTCCCTGGCTAGAGTCAGGAAGGCATCACGGCCGTCCATTAGGTCACACGACAGCATAGGGTCTGGGTCAGCAATGGGCGGCAGGGTGTTCACCATAGGAGCAGAGTGGAGGTGAATGACAAAGAACACCTTCAGCAGAAAGTGAAAAAGACACCATTGAGTAAAACAAATACAAAACACAGTGAAACTGGTGTTTCAGAAAAAAATAAATCATTAGTAGCATTAGTATATTATTGATTTCAACCTTTAACTTTTGACTTACTATTCATCAAGGTTTACATTTCAATCAGTTTTGTTAAAACATTAGTTCTTGGGAGCAGGAGTAATAACATGAAATCACATTTGCCAACCTGTGCAGAAGTTTAAATACATTACATCATAAGGCAAAAAGCAATGGATTCTGACCTCTTTGTGCTTCTCCATCGTGGCGTACAGCTTCTGGGATAAATCATTGGCTACATTCGGCATCCCAGGCTTCTTCTTACCAGCTCTGCTCAAACTGCTTTTGTTTTTGTTTGTCTTTTTGTTGTTCTTCTTTTTAGCGTTTTTGCTTTCACCTGGTGTTCCCTGAAGAAAATATGCAATGACAGAATTAAGAAAACAGCTCATTACTGGGGAGCATCGTGATTCACCAAATCCATGATTCAAATTTATTTTCAATTTTAATTTTTTCCCCTCTCGCTTAGTGTAGATGGGTCTGCGATTTTTAGACTTGTCTAGTTTAGTCTAGGATCATTAATTTTACGTCATGTACTAATTTCATTTTTTAATTCCCATTTTGATTGTCAACATGGTGTCATGAGTGATATAATGTCCATTTGCAATGTACCACACTATGGCCTTATTGTCAAATTTAAATAATTTCTTAACAATACGAATGTAACAACCACCAAATAAAGTTGCATGTCTGATGCTACAAAAATGCCTATAGCGCTGGTTATCGCTTTAGCACGAGTTGAATTTTGAGGAAGTTTAGCTACAAATGAGGATGGGTTACACACAGTGTGGTATTCGTTGAACGTTGTAGACAAAATTTTAGTGGTAAGAGGAAACTGGGGTTGTGGTTACATCCTCGATTCCACCTTTGCTTTCGAAGGTCGAGATTGTGACGTCATTTCAATCAATATTCGGTTTAAAATCGAGATTGTGACACCCCTACTTATTAAATAATTACATTTTCTCACCGTGTTGATGACAGACTCAAGTCTGTCAAATACGGGTGAGGATGTCAGTTCTTCATCTAAATTTATCAAAGTCAACTCAAAATCTGGTGAACACAATAGTCATAAATAAAAAAGAGAATCATTCTATAAAAGAACATCTACTCTTGTACCTCATAATCAAATCAACTATGTAAATGTCTAACCTCAGGTGTTTCAGAAGTAGCTGTGTTCTCCTCTTTCTTCCTCTCTTCCTCCTCTTGCTCCAGCTCCTTGATGCTCTCCTCCAGCACGTTGGGCCAGAAGTCGCCTTCAAAATAAGGAAGCTCGTTGGCGCTGGTCAGTCGGTCCTCGGTCGCCTGTTTGAAGATGTCCTGAGAGTACGACAACATTCATTCGTGCTGTTACAAACGTATTTGTATTTCTTGTTAGTGACAGACATGTTAAGAGTGTGGTCTGATTAGAAGTGCTGCAATTCACACACGAACAACGATAAAACCGAACAAGGATCTGAATAGAGACTCTTTAAATCAATACAATACCATCAAAGACGATTTAATAGTTTGAATGTGTATGTAAAAACTAGACCGACTATTTTTCTCCTCACCTTGTAGTCATGCAGGATCCTCTCAGCAAAGGCCTTGTCCAGCATCTTCCTGTACCACTCCTGTAGTCTCTTAGGCTTAGGGATCTTCTGATCAGGAGGATGGCAGTGGAAGATGTAGTCGTCTCCTTCACTTGGAGGGCAGGCCCAGATATGGCCCTGGGCGTACCTGCAGAGACAGCGTAAGGATCAGGACATCTGTTTACCTAGAACTGGATCCTATCACCAAGTTCATTCCTGAGGAATTGATGTGAGGGGCTTACCCAAGCTTCTTGACATATTCTAGATAGCCAATGAGGATTTCATGGTACACTGCTGTTCGTAGAATCCGAGGTCTGAAGAAGTGAATACTGTCAAGGTATGATATGTAAACCCGTCTGCAGGCGTAGAGGGAAAAGTGGATAAAAGACACAGGTTAGATGCAAGCTCAAATGCTATTGTCATTATTGCCATACTGTATACACTGCATGTGTGAATGAGATGTATAGACCTAGTGTTGGGGAAAGGAGACTCGGAGCCATACTCCTGCACGTGCATGCCAAAGAAACAAACGTCCACGCCATCAATCTCCTCAAAGGCAAAAAGTGCTTTGGTTCTGTAGGGAAAGGTCTCAGGCATTTCGCCTGTGTCCACAAACCTGTTGAAATGGACAAATGAGTATTACTCCCTCACAGCCTCTGACAGCTGGTTAAAAGCAGCAGTTTTCATCAATGTCTGATGCAACATTTACACAGTGAAATCTTTGAAAGTGTTGAGGACATTGTACTTGTTGTATTTGCATTCTTGAGTTATGGCCAAAACATGACTGTGAGGTCACTTTGACCGTGACCTTTGAGTCTTAAACATCAAAAAACATTCCCATAAGGTGTTCCTGAGATGGTTTGTGTACCATGGCTGTCAACAGTACAGACGTATTAAACAATTATCACAATGTGTGAAGGGTTAAATTAAGATTTAATTAACAGAAAAAGCTCATCTGACTTTAATAAAAATAAATTGTCTTGAAATTACAATTTGCAGCATTAGGCCAATCAGTATTTCTTCATAACTAGTCTTTTGAGACCTTATGCATATCAGCCATGGTGAACATCAATAAAGATTTTTTATTATTAGTGTTTTCAACATTATTAATGAGTTCTAACTCACAACATCAATCTGCTTTCACTGAGGTGTCTTAACTGTCTACACCAATTATCTTCATTATCTGAGAGATTGGCACTATTATCTGTTCATGTCAAAATGATGTATCCAACATAGACACAAACTATACAAATTGAAAGTCATTGAATCATAAACTTTTGTTCATGTGAACTCTTTTAGAAAAAACTAAATTTATACTTAAGATCTAGATAAACTATAGATATGCAATATAGATAACAAAACAAGCTTTTTGGGGCATAAAGGCTGATGATTTTTTATTACCATTTTTGGCAGTGACACAAAATAAATTTTTTAATTATCTACTTGGCCAAGACGACTCTCACAAGTAGCTGATCTAGGTCTGGGAGGGTTTTCCAGTTTAAACACTTCTACACATACAGTAGCGAGTAAAACAAAAACAAAAAAACAGATTCCTGTTTGAGCGGTGAGTCACACATTATTGATCTCAGAATACTGGGCGAAATTAAGGAGTACAGTTACGTCTATGCCTTTATCAACTGCAAACTCATTTCGTCAACCAGATGACATGTCTTTCTATGATTGCTGATCTCCTCACCTGGCTTTCATGCCTGGTTTGACCTCCACCGTTTTGTCGGAGCTTGCCACCACTCGCACAAACACCTCTCCAGCCTCAGGGTGGTTCTGCCTTTTCAAGTATTTATTCACACGGTCCTCTATGTACATTCCCAATCGAGTCGACTGCAGCCCTACAGTTAAACACAGGAGGAATGTTTCAAAACCATCATTTAATATTAAACTTTATAGTATGACCAAAGAGCAACCAGCAGAAGCCAGAAAGTGCAGACAAAACTGCATTATATAATGATATTATTAGACATGCAACAATTATTGTTTGCATACTATTTCCATTATTTTTAAAGAAAATGTTAAATGAATAGGCTGCTTAGCAGCTCATTGTCATGTATATAATAAAAGACTAGGCTGCAACTAATGATTATTTTCATAATTAATCGAGTACTTGTTTGGTATATAAAATACGTTGATGATGTCGAATGTCTTGTTTTGCCCACCAACCAATATTATTCAATTTTAGTGATTTCTTTGTGGCAAAGAAGCCAGAAAACATTCACTTTCAAGAAGCTGAAAAATCAGAAAGCTTCTTCTAATTATTGAAAAATCTCTCTTACTTTTTGCAGAGAACTTGTTTTCCTTCCGTGTTTTTCCACTCTTTTTCAAACAGTTGTCACAAATGAATCTAGACAGGGAGAGCAAGAGAAGTCAGACATAATGTGAACATCATATGTCTGTAAAAGAAGATGTGTATCTTGGAGAGTCTTAGTTTAACATCTCACCCAGATGGCCAAATGACTTCGTAGTGTAGGACACATATCTGGTGCATTTTGCGTCCACAATCTTTACATTCAACAAACCTGAAAGAGACCACACAAACAAAGACTTGGCATTGTGGAAGCAGTATAAAATCAAAGAGCAAGTACACCAGCCAGTTCCCTGCTCTGACATGGATGACACAAAGTGATCATGCATATAAAGCATCAATGCCAGACACATTGTTAAGTACTTATTTATCATCGTAATTCATGTTTCAGATTATTATTTGTATGAATATTGAGGTCTTCACTACTGAAACAGTAAGCAACACAAATCTCCAAATCAGTCTTCTCCAGTGGTTACACACTTGCAAGCCAGCCAATACAAGTGTGCCTTTGTTGGAAGTTAGGTAAGGATAGTAACCTGCATCTGATTTAACAATGTCACCATGAGAAAGGTAATCGGTTCAAACTTAGGTTCTGTGCTTTGAGTAAGAAAAACTCTCATTGAACACACTGTTTTATGTTCCGCTCAGCAGGTGGCGTTGCTGAGTTGTTCTCGGCCTCAGTGAAACTGAAGTGATTGATCAGAGAGAAACTATGCAGACTGCACTGAATGTACAAAAACAAAGCCAGATGTGGGTGGCAGAAAATAACTTTTAAAGATGTGATTCGGCTCACAAAATTAGGAGACTGATGTAACACAACAGTTCAACAAAAACCTGCTTTGTGTTAGCTTCTTTAATTGTGGGGTTGGTGTCTACTTACGGTTCAGGGTCAAGTATGTCATTCTTCTTCCGTTCAAACTGATCTTTTGATATCATCCTGAAGTGTGCAGAGAGTAAAAGTAAAAGTCAGGGAAGAGTAAAAAATGAACACAAGCTTGGGGATTCCCCTCATCTTATTGTGTGATTGGTCCTAAGGCTAATCAAAACATACAGACATGTTTACCATCATTTGCAGAGAGACTTTTGCTGTGTTTGCTGCCATGACAAGGTTAACAGGCCCGACTGTTTTACCTCCTTTAAAGGGGTAAAACACCACCAAGTCTACTTACGTTTGTGGTTGTGCAGGATCATCTCCGAGGGTCACACTCTCCCCCTGAATCTCATTGAAGCATTTCTCACAGAAATGGTACCTGTGAGAACAAACATGTAATGTTCAGCACATAGAAAACTACAAACGCAGCTAAACAAAAATGTTAATGCAGATGCTTGTGTTCTTTTTCACTGAAATGCAAGGTTTAGCGTTCAGACCGTTGTTTGCCTAATACAACTGTTTACAAAATAACACTTCACTTTTTGAGTTTTATAACAGAGACCAGGGAATCCCTGAGCACCCATTGAGAGAGTAAATGGACTGCGCTGTAAGAGCCTCATGCTGTCAGTCAGGCTGTGTTACACTGCTGCCGCTGTTCTGCTCTGCTCTTTAAGTGCCTCTGCCGTGTGTGAAAAAACGGCTGCAGTTGCACTCTGCATGCAGCAGGGGGTGCAAGGGAACAGAGTGTAAACCGTTATCTGCCCGCTTTTGACTTGGGAGGAAAAGGCAATGATGGGCAATGCTGTTGTGGCCTTCACCAAAGTGTGATATTTTCATCTATCACACGAGACAGTACGCAGCAAAACTGAATGCACTGACTCTCTTGGTAGACACTAAGAGAAAACCAATGCACAGTCTTGCCCTAACATAACTGCAATGCTGCTAGTAGTGTTTGATGCTTTTTTGGGTTTAGCATCTTCAGTGATTCTCTTTACAAGCCTGGGATCCATTGCTGTAACCTGGCTGTTAATATGTGTTGTGAGTAGCAACATTTAGTCATAACACTCGGAGAGGCAGGGCCATTAAATCAGTTCTGTATATGTCAGGATGATTTGGACCACGGTTGCCTGTAGAGCTACAGGATAACAGATCAAAGGCTGTAAGGGGATGGATACTATATTGCAAATAGCTGCATTTATTGTCTACCAAACCACAATAAGCAAATGTCCTTGCAAATGTGTGGTGTGTATGACATGATTTTGTAAGATTTGAATTACTATTTGCACAGTTGAGTTCAAAGCCAACCCGTAGTTAGTAGCAAATAATAGCAAGTGGACGTGCACACACAAGCGCACCCATACATACCTGTTCTGGTAGCTGTAGTATGTTCCTCCAGTAGGTATTGTGCAAAGCTGCTTGCCATAGCAACAGAGAGTTTGAGGAGAGAACTCGTACTGTAGACACAAGTGAGACAACAAAGGAGGTCAAAACATTTCAAAGAAAATCTTTAAAGAAATCCTTCAGGAGTTTAGTATAAAAGGTCAGTATTTTAAGTTTAGTGATTCAAAAAACACAATCACAGGGTGAAAAATAAAACATATGATCATACTTTCTGGCAGTTTTTCGAACCAAACTAAAGAATTTTCAGCAACTTGGCAGCTTGCACTTCACAGCCTCTCAAACCTCCCAACATGAGACAATACAACACCTTCATGTTTTTACTGCAGTGTAACTGTGCAACATATTTGTTATTTTAGAGTGAAATTGACATTTTTAATTTTGATTATCTCTCTCAAATGCAAACGTCGGAGTAAATGATTGTGGGGTTAAATTAACGTATGTTGGATGAATGTGTACGAGTACATGTATGTATATATATGTAATGTATGTGTATATATGTAATGTATGTGTATATATGTAATGTATGTGTATATATATGAATAAATAAATGAATGACTTGAGGTGCACCGTCAGGATACACATTGTATATTCTTACAATGAATGAAAATAAAGTATCTAATCTCATTAATGGCCGACAAGGAATCAAAGCTTTTGCAGTCAGTAAAGGTAGATTTTTGAGGCGTCAAATGTTTTCTTTCAGTTTTTTCTTCTCCACTGAGTGTATCTTTAACTTCCCCATAGTCTGATCCCTCCACCTCACCTTTCTCCCACAGCAGTAGCCCAGGCCCTGCATGACGGGGTCAATCTCTGACTCAAACACCTCTGCCAATTTGGAGCAGTACTTGTAAACACGAGACGTCTTGCGGTTGTAGAGCCAAGCATTGTTGAACATCAGCCAGACGTCATCAACATATTGCCAAGGTTCTTGGTATTGGCCGGTGTCGAGCTTTCGCTTTATTGTAGACAGATCTATCGGGTTCTTAACAATATCAAAGTAGTCCTAGAAAGAGAAGAGGGGATATTGATATTTGTACATCATACCAAAGAACTTCAACAGTGAAACTGAATTATGAAGGTCAAGGCAAGTCTATTTTATTTATATAGCCCATATCCACTGATACGTAAAAAAAGAATATTAGGTGACAAATGTTAACGCTACCTACCGGGATACCAAGAAGCAAAGGGTCTACTGGTTGTCTAAAGGGCAGCGACTCTGGGTCCTGCCGATAGAGCGATTCTAATGTTGGCATCAGAGCCTGACGCAGCTCCTCGGGCTTAAAGACTGAAAAATAAGCAACAAAAAGACAAGTGTTCAATAGTAGCCATCTCTCCCATGAAACTCTCTGTCTCTTTTCCCTGTCCCACCATTTTGGGACAAAAAGCAACTTCTCCTTCACAAACACATCATTGAGTTTCCTTATATATACACACACACCTGCATTGTGGGATGTGTAAGTCATTGCCCATTTCAACTGGAAATTGGAATGGCTCAACAAAACAGGTTTTCCATTTAGTCGGACTAATGCCAACTGTGTGGCAAATGACCAAGAGTTTTGATTACTACTTCAGTATCTTTTCAGTAGTTCATCCCGATTGGCAAGAATATTCCACAAGTAGTCAGACAACCAATTAATTACAGTGCTTAGTGCTAAGCAACTAATAATGTTGCTATACTTGTTTATTATAACAATACAGCTTTCTCGAAGTTCCTATGAAGATCCAATGATGATGTCAGTTGAGGAAAATGGTGCTTCTGTAGAAATTCTGGTAAATAGTGGTGCTACTACTACTGCAGTTTCAGCTAATGAGCAAGTGTGTAAGCCAACTTTTTTTTTTAATTTGGTAACTAAAAATTAGTCATGCCAGTTGGTCTCACAGTTGGCACAGTGTGGGTGTGTTGAACATTACTAATGACAAAACTGAGTGTTGCTTGTTTTGAGTTTGTCAGTTCTTCTTTTTTTGTCTTGGCTTTAAACTCACTTTTCCTCCGTGACTGCGAGGGAGATGAGGTTGTGCTGTTGGCTGCACCCTCTTCCTCTTCTTTGGGTTCTGTCTTCATTTCCGGCTTTTTCTCCTCCACTTCCATAGGCTCTGGCTTCACCTCTGGCTCCTCCTTCTTCACCAGTGTTGAAGCAGAGTCGTCCCCAGTCTACAGAGACACAGGCACGTAACTCATTATGCCATTGTCATGTTATTAAACTTAAAACTCACGTATTTCTGTCATACATTCATGGTGTGAAAGATCTGTAAGTATGCTTTACTTTTCACTTGAGGTAAACTGTGTCTTCTCTTATCCTAATGCTATCTTGTCCACTGATGGAAAGATGGTTTGCTCCGCCCAACTCTTAAAATTAATCAACTCTTTGGAATCGACTACTGCCAATGAGAAATAAGTTCATTGGCTCACATGCTGTTTAACAAGCACTTTCTTTTGAAGCATACGAACACCTTTAGACTATGCAGCCTTGACCCACCTCCATCTTGGGCTCAGTTTTGCCGCCAGCGGCCTCAAACTCCTGTTGGTCGTGGTGCTTCTCTGCTTTGATCTCCTGGATAGGCAAGTCTCCAACATGCTGCGAGTGCAGGTCGGCACTAGCAGCTGAAGCTGGTGTGGGCACTCGGTTATCCAGACTGGCTCCTGGCTGAGACAGCTAAGACAGGATGGAGGATGGAGGCAGAGAGAGAAAGAAATAGAAATATTAGGTATGTGCAATAGCCTCACTGCTTTCTTTCATGCAAGAATGGAGCCAAGACTAAGACGAACACCTCCCATGGTTATTTTTATATCTAACGTTCCCATTGTAATGGATGCTGTGAAGGTGAATTTATGGGAGAGTATATGGATATGGATGGGATGGACTGACATGGTAATCAGAGGGATGGGAGTTTACATAGGTGGGGGGAGTTCAGAATGCAGGGCATGCTTAGGGTCTTAGTCTCACCGGCGTAGTAGGGGGTTGAGGCGGGGGCTGCGTCTGTGCTGCTGTGGGGAGCTCCACCTGGGGTTGGGGCTGAGTGGGGCGGGGTGGGGTAGTGCCCTGGCCTGGGGCAGGGCCAGGGAGGGTGGGGGTGGAGCTGCGACTGGAGGACTGGGTGTGTGGCAGGTTAGTGGCCCCCCCAGCCGTGGAGGCAGAAGAGGCAGCAGGCGCAGGTGTGGAGTGCAAGGGGGTTTGGGAGGAGGCTAGCTGAGGGCCCAGCGAGGGGCCAAGTGCATTCATGGGGAGGTTAGCGTTCTGTTGTTGCTGCTGCTGCTGCTGCTGCTGTTGCTGTTGCTGCTGCTGCTGGAGAGAAGGGGACACACAAAGGGCAGGTGGACACACGCGCGCACACGCATACAAGAAGCAGACAAACACACAGTCATAAGACCAAACAGACAAACAACACCACACACAATTTGGGGATTACAGGGCACCATGTGATTGATATGAGAACAATTTTAGAGCAATTAGTGTGTAGGATGATATGCAAAAGTTACTTGATTTAAGCTCCCAGGAAGCTTGTTGTAATTAACACAACTTTGAGGCATCTTTATAAGCAAAATACAAATAAAGGACTACCTTAAAAGCTAAAAACAACTCCACTCCACTCCTCTCTTCATGTCTCACCTGAGTGACAGCAGCTTGAGCCTGTGGCTGACCCATGCCAGGGCCCACAGTGACATTCATGGTGCCTGTTGCAGTAACTGCAGCAGAACCTGGAAGGAACTGGGTCTGAGTCAAAAACTGTCCCTGGTTGGCTGTCTGACCAACCATGTTGCCACCACCATGTCCGGCCATCATGCCCTGGGCTTGAGGCATTCTGGAGGGAGATAGGCCCATCTACAAGACCAAAAAAAAAGGTGTTACAATGAGCATAGCCACTGAGATTCTTCCAAGGGTTCACTAACAAATGACCAGTGCAAATGACAATACATGTTCAATAAATACTGGCAGAAATTATTTTATATATAAAATCTAAATAAAATTGAGGAGCTTTCATTTCTGCCTTTGACCTCATACAAGTCCTCTTACATGAGGTCTATTCTACAATTCTAAAATATTGACTAATATTTAGTATTAAGTTCAATCATTGAACAATGTTGACACATTTGTTGATAAATGACGGGCAACATGAGAAGAGTAAAATCCTGGGTGATTTAGTATTGTTTTAGATCACAGATGAGTTAAATAATCCAACGGATTCTAAATTTAACAACAAAAAACCCAATTAATTTTTTTCACTAACCATTTTATCACATGACTTATTTTGGGTCTGTGTAAATGCATGCATGCGCTGTAGGCATACACATGTACTGTGATTGTGTGATTGAGTGCCCTTCTCACCGCTGGGACAGAGCTCATGTTCATTTGCTGTGGATGGTTCATAGGTGAAGCAGCTCGTGCTCCAATAGGTGCCTGGGAAATCTGGGCATTAGGCAGAGCCATGTGATTGAACTGGTTGATTCCTGGACAAAAGAACAGGCAACAATGTTTAACAGTGGACACACACAAACACAACACAGTACTGTGGGAGTGGTGAACACTCATAGTTTACCATTTTTTTTTTTTATTTATTTATTATAGCTAAATTATCATTTATGTTTCACCAACAACACTCTTTATTCTATGCCTCGTCTCCCACTCGTCTTTTCTGGCTGCCAAATGTTTCATCAGATTACTCAGTAACTGAGTCAGTATTTACCATGGGCAAAATGTAAGACATACCTTGTGAAACCTGCATGCGATTCATGATCTGATTTGGCATGTTTGGTAGAGGAACAGGTCCATCTATTAAAAATATGAACAAAGATACACATGAAAATGTTAACAAATAACCACCACAAAAAAGCTGCAATTTTTATTTTATATTTTATTTTACGCTAAAGCTGCTTGTTCAATACTATCTGGGTAATGTAAAATTAATTGAAACTGTGTTATGATACTAATGCGTACTCTGTGGCCTTGGGCCCATGGAATTGGGCTGGGCGAGTCCTGGCTGTTGGGTCCCTTGGGCAGCCAATGGTGCCTGGTTGATGATCTGCTTCTGTAACCTAGAGCGCCTCTTCTCCTCCAGTTCCTTTTGGATTTTATAGATTTTCTCAGCCAAGAAATGATAGTACTCATCCTGTGGTGGAAGTAGATTGTTCGGTTACTAAACGTAAAATGTATTATTATTGTGTTTTGTGGCTTTGCTACAGTAAATTACGGCAATATGCTATTTAAGCGTGGCCTTGATAAAATGAGTCAAGTAATTCAGTCTTTAGTTAAAAACCTACCCGGCTGTTAGCCGACTCGTACATGTCTCCCTCCACCTTTCTGGCGTAGGCCACCAGGTTCTCCATTCTTCGGTCCTTTAAAGCTGCCGGGTCAGGGGTCGGGAATATGGCTTGTACTCTGCCACAGAGGAGAAGAAATTAGAGCCATGAACATCTCTGGAAATCACTATAGTTACTTCTGTTTATAATACAAAAACCAGAGGGGTTAGTAAATAAGAAAAGGAAAAAAAAGACTAATTTCAAACTGCAAGATCAGGCAGGATAATGTGCTTACAGTTTGTGTACGAGGTGATTACGCAGATCCTGAGTGACATGCTCATGCCAGGCTTTCCTGGTGCCTGTGGCGGGGACAGGTGCTGCTGTGGGTGTGTTGCCCATTGATCCCACAGCTGATCCATCTGACAGCAGCTGACTGGATGTTGAAAAAGAGTTGCACAGAAGATTAAATAGGGAATAAAATTTCCCATCATTTGCAGTTTTAGTAGAATGAAATTTTGCTAAATTCATAAAACCATCAGATCTACAAATGCAAGCCACTACTTATTGGTGGAGACTGACTTGTTAGTGTTGAGCGTGTTGGGGAGGGAGTCTGAGTGCAGATTTGTCTGTTCTGAAGTGGTCACACCCATGGCCGCACCTCCAAGAGCCATCTGGTTGCCTGTAAAACGGAACAATGTGACCAAAGAGCACTGCCTGATTTCAAAGTAAAACACAGCACATACGTTTTAATTTTGAATGGCCGCCCTGTCTGAACAACAGAAAGCATGTTAAAAAGCCTGTTTGTACAACAAGTTTAAATGATTCCTTTTATGTCTGAACTCAGGATGGGCTTGATTTTAAAATATTTTAAATAGTTGTTGGATTATAAAATAAATGAAATAGTGAGAGCATCGTCTTAAAATACACACAGCATAAGGTGTCACAATCTCCATTGTTAATCGAATATTTAACGAAACAACGTCACAATCTCGACCTTCAAAAGCAAAGGTGGAATTGAGGATTTAACCACACCCCCAGTGTGATGTCCTGCAGACGTGCCAGGGGGAAAACAGTGTTGTGGTTGTAGCCAATGTAGCACAACTACATGTTATCTACTCCTGCTAACCTGAAGCTGATGCCAACCAATAGTAACCATTGTAACTGCTAATTTGGGCGACACTTCGACCAAACATCCAACCCCCTCCCAATTCTCTGAAATCAAAAATGGCAGACCCATCTGTGCTAAAAAAGTTAAAGAATTGAAAAGTGATCTGAAAATCGAAATTCAAATTGATTTACGAATTTTGAGAATCCTGACACCCCTACATGTGCTTCCCTAATCTGATGATATTATAAACTAAAGACACTAATAATTCAGTACTCATGAAGTATGTTCAAGACAAAGCAGTATATAGCATCCACAAAATGGGACTAAACCCCTATTGTGTGGCTTTACCAAGTGCATTGATGGGTCTCATCTGCTGAGAAAGCTGTTGTTGCTGAGTCTGTGCGTTCTGTGGCCCTGCTGTCTGTCCTGGAGCCTGTTGGGCCTGCCCAGTGGCCTGACTGCTGTAGGGTAACCCAAGAGCCGCATAGGCCCTCTGCATGGAGCTGGGGTCTATTGGGGCTGAGGTATTGATGGTGGGAGCACTGGGCTGACCCACACCAACTGAAGACATAGGGTTCTGGAGGCCTGTATTAGGTGAACTCAGCATAGCTGGAGAAAGAAAAAGAAAAACTTATTAGTCCAACACACTCCCTGCAATTGTAGTGACTGTACAGTTAGCAGGTTGCAGTGCTGAACATGTGGCATACTCCATTGCTACACCAGTTAGAACGAATAAACAATATGCAAATTCTGATGTTTTGTGCCAAGCTCAAACAATACAAAAGAAATTTTGGTTGGTAAAAACAGAGCAAAGACACAGGTAAAGCAAAACACATGCATTTCAAAACAAGGACCTCTGGCAAAATGAAGTCATACCATGGCAGTGCATTTAAGGTAAGGCTAAATTATCTGAAAAGCAGTGGACTGAATAAATACATAAATCCCTCCAGGGGACAAAGCATTAGCATATTTTTCCTGGTTCCAGCATCAGTTGAGCTAAAATAGCACTCAGTTTGTGCAAAGACAAAAAACGGTGGAGGTAGAACACAGTAAAACTGTACTCTGTTTGCATTGGCAGGAGACATACAAGCTCCAGCATCATGTTCTTAAACATGGACGCCAAACGGGGACAGAGCAGAACGATCTAAGTGATGAATGCTCTAAGTGATGAAAGACGCAGCGCAGACTAGTGAAATAATTTTAAAAAACAACAAAAATGAGGGAGAAACCTTCACGCAAATCATGGAAATACTCTTGCAACTGATAAAAAGTTACACAGAGAGATGGTGAGGAGCATAAAACATAAAAGACTGTGTGTCCATGGCAACAGTTACATGGTGAGCGTGAAAAACAGAACAGAAAGACACACAGTTTTAATATAAGCAGACCGTATTAAACTCAGCTCTGTTCTGTTCTAGCAAAGAGCCGGCAGCTAATGACTGTGCGGGACATCTCAAGCACATGCTCTCCATTTCCACCCTCTCTCCTTCCATCACACTTCTGTCCCTCCTGTGTGTCAGATTACAAACCCAGCAGGACTACACTTACTCACTGAGTGCTTTTAGCCATTGGGTAGGAGCATATGCCAAGAAATAAACTGCCCGACTTGCATGAATGGCAAAATGTAAACGCAAAGCGCATTAGAACATCTTCGGTTTCAGGACAGAGATATGCAAGTCCAATTATTGGTTGGGAATGCTGAAGCAGCATTTTTCCTTATTATTATTATTATTATTATTATCGTTATCATCATCATCCTCAGTCGCAAACATCGTCAATTTCAACACTATCATTCTGAAGTAAAAATTTGCCATACTGTTCACAATTTTTTCTCTCCAATTTTTAGTTTTTCTGCAACTTTTTCAGGGTACAGAAAAAGCAGGCATGGAAGATTTTTGCACCACGCATGACTCAGCAGTCCCCACTGCATTTCTTTGGGGAATTATCTAGTTTCTACAGCTGGACTGCATGGGCTCAGGAAACAGAATGTCCTGTCAAAACTGTGATAAAGGTTGCTGTGTTTGTCGAACAAACTCAGAGGTTGAGATTTGCGCGACAGTGCACCAATGCCTTGTACTTACGCTGCTGAGTACGCTTGTCACTGGCATTCTTAAGCGGCAGGCAGACGGGACAGTCGTGTCGCGTGCAATTTTTCCAGTGGGAGATAATCTGCCTGGACGACGCACAGTGAGCCACTAGAAAGAAAAACAGAGAGAGAAAAAGTAAGCATCAAGAGATAAATATCATTATGCTGTCAACTTTCTGTAGTAATATCAGGGATGGGCAATATTACCAGAAATCAATATAATGGTTATTAAATATCGTCTTCAACGTGTGAGCTGGTCTACTCATGGTAAATGACTTCACAAAAGATAGTCATGATTATCCAAAAAACCCTGTTAACTAAAACTCAAGAATGCCCTGTATAAACATGATTAAAAGGATAATAAAAGCATAAGGACATAAGCATATGCCAAAAAAGTGAGGCAAAACATGAAAGAGAGCATTGAGAGAAAAGAAACATAACTGACCAAAACATAAAGATTTCGGTTTAGCATTAGAAGCACTGTCCATTCCAAGACTGCAACTTACCCTGGCAGGACTTGCCAGCCTGGCAGTGGGTCATGTGGTTAAGGACGTTCTTCATGGTGCGGCAGTGTGGCAGGGCGCAGGCCCTCACCTCCCCATTAGCCTGCTCCCGTCGCTGGCACTTGTGTGCGTGAAGCAGCAGGACCAGCTGCTGCTGGATCAGCTTGCGCTTCTCTGGGTCAGCTGTTGGTCCTGCTGAAGGCACTGCCACACCGCCACTGCCAGCCAGGGGGAGCATCGCTGCCTGCTGCTGGGGCTGCTGCTGGAGCTGCTGTATGGTTGAAAAGAAAGAGAAAATGTTATGGGGTAAAAAAAAAAAAAATACAGATGTCAATTACTTTTTGCTCAGAAATTGTCAAAACCGGTTGTTAAGATGCCATTTGATGCCATTTACATAAGAGGGTTCTCCATTTATTTTAAAACTTTATCATGAACTTCCATTTTGTTAACACGTACAGTACTACTGTTCTAGTGGCAAATCAGACACTGTATATCGAACCTTTATTATTACATGAAGTAACTTCTTATCAGTTGCCGAAACTTTCAATAAAGTAGAATGTAATAAACAAACTACTTAACTACAATTATACATTAAACAATCACAGTTCAATGCACATCAATCAATGCCAGAGTGGAAACATTTGGCAGTTTCTGAAACAGTTGAATTAAAATAATAATAATGATAATAATAATAACAATAACAATAACAATAACAATAATAATAATAATAATAATAAATAAAGCAGCAATAAATTATAAGCTTGTACTATAATTGTAGAATATAATCAGTCACTACTGGCAAAACTTAGCAGTTCAAGTGTCTTGATGACAGCAAAATGTTAGAATCGGAAAGCAATGTCTGATTATGCATAACAAGCACTAACCATATTTGGCACGCTGGTGACAGCAGCCCCTTTGAGCTCACTGGGGAACGGTGGCAGACTGTTGGCAAGGGCAGCCTTGTTCTGGAGCTGCTGCTGGCCTGGTCCTGCGGCACTCTGACCATAGGCCTGGCTGCCAAATGGACCTCCATTGCTACCAAGGCCCATCTGCAAAACACAAACAAGTTCACAAAAATGTCAATAAAACTATTTTTCACAGGAAAAGAGGTAGAACCCTAATTTTTCAAAGGCTTGACTTAACTTGTTCAAAGCAGTTGTATGTTTAAGGTCTTGATAATTCTAGATATATTCTTGAATGTAGGGGTTATGACATGATGTCATTAAGTTTGCCTATTTCTGTCAACCCAAAGCTGTTTCTGTATTTTGAGAAGACCACATCTTACAGGATTATGATTTTCCTGTGTGATCTTAATCAGCTATCTTCTGCCAAAACAGGACTAATGGCCCAGCTAAAGCACAGCCACTAATTCAATGCCAATTTGTCATGACAAGACCCCTATCAGCCACAGCAGACCCACTGATGCTCTGGCACCATAACACCTCAGCATGACACCAGCTATTGGCAGGATGGACCTTTGTCTCCTTTTTTTTCTTCAACCAAGCACTTGTTTACTTGTTTGTTTTTTTTAATATTACACTTGAGAAAAACAGTTACATTTTTTTTAGGAATGCAGAAAGAAGGTAAGGGGTTAGATAATTGAATTTTACAGTACTGTGCAAACAAGGGCAGCAACAGCTCTGTTGTATTTATGTCTGCAAAATTCTGTGACCATTTGAAAGATACCTCAAACCTTCCTCCTGCAGGGACTTAAACTTGGTGCCCACTTCAAGGGAGAGAGAGACTGCTGCAGAGGCAATTGTCATTAGGTCCCCTGTCTATGACTCAGGGAGCTCTTCAAGAGAAGCTCTTCAAGAGGAGCTCTTCAAGAGGAGCTCTTCAAGAGGAGCTCTTTAATGCGCTGCTAGCACCCAGATAGCAAGACGCATAGAGTAAGGTGCGAGGTTGGAGATGATGCCCAAATGTTCCGAGGAGAATTTTTTTTTGATAGATTTAAACTTAAATCATGTATGAACTTAAATGCATACATGATTGGTACACTAATCCTCGTGTGTGCGCAGCTTTTCATATACCAGTCTTGTAGTATATATGAAAATAAGTACCGGTTTTCATTATGAACTGGTATACCGCCCAGCACTAGTTTGTTACATTCAAGCCAATGTCGAATGATTTTAAACACTGCTGATTAAACCCATGAGCTACATACCACTTTCTGTGTATTTTAGAGAAGCATGGTTTTGTTCTCATGTCACCCACAGGAGGTGACTTCTTTAACATCACAACTGATTTATATTTTAAAACGATGCCCAGCCATCATACAGTGATTCCGACAATACCGTCCGACAATAAACATTTATTAAAAAGGTATTTAAATTAAGAGGAGTTGAAATCTAAATAATACAAACATGCAACATAAATAATTTTTACCTTGTTGGAGTAGAACAAAGTTTTTTCTGTAAGGTGTACAAAATGTGTACAGAAATTACTGTGGAAAGGGAATTAACCATATTACCCACATTCAAGAATAATAACATTACATTACATGTCATTTGGCAGCCGCTTTTATCCAAAGCAACTTACAATAAGTGCATTCAACATAACAGCATACAATATTATGTGAGGTGCCAGGAGAATCTGTGACTGCCATGCTTTACACACTGATCATCTTGCTACTCTGCTGGGAGACCAGACCAGACTCTGACATGCTAGGCCAAGCTGTATCCCCTCAGGCTGTTGACACCGCTCCAACAGACTAGATAAAAAAAGAGCCAGCTGAGACGACCAGACACTGGCAGCCTTTCAACACAGCTGAGCAGGCGAGCGTACACACAAATACACGCTCCCTTCGCTTCACTGCTCCCATTCAACCCACCCTCCCTCCCACTCGGACACACTTCATCTGGTAAGACAGTTGCCACCTATCACCTTGCTGCTTGGCTACCAGGCCAGACTTTTCAGTAGAGCTACAGCCTCTTTCTTCCTCACTGCGCTCGTCCTCTGTCATTATAACTGATTAAGTGGTTTACAATACCTGCCTTCCTCTACATGACTGACAGGGCAAGCAGCCGTCCAATAAGACAGAAAGTGAGGGGGAGTGTTCGCACAAACACAATCACAAAAGGAGCAAGAGGCATGAAGGAGTGACAAAAGCATCTCACTGACAAAGATGTCAAGAAAGAGATTTACAATCTGCGATTAAGGCACAATAGAGGAGGCCACTCACAACTATCAGGTCTTGTGGCTTTCTGCTCTTGAGCTGTTGGTGACATGATAATCACAACAGAACTGAGCTTACAACACACTCAATCACTTTCCTTTTTGAGTAACTTACAGGCAGTGAAATATGGCTTTTTACTGATTTCCTGTGAAACCACAACAGTAGTAAGCATAGATATGAGAAGTCAACGCCGCAATTCTTTATCTCGGTCTCACACCCACAAACACACTTGGAGTCAAGTGTGGCCAAGAGAAATCTTAACAATGAGTGAGCAGCTGACACACATGTTTATATAAATGTACTGTCTTCATTACAGTTTCAACCAATCATAGAATTGAGAATAAGTGAATATTATCTGATTAGCTGAATAATCACTTCAATAATCAAAAGTCAACTGATAAAATTGTTGTTATTTTTGCCCTCATACTGACACATGACCAGGCCGACTACTAGAGGGACTGTTGTTGACAGATGGCTCATGTTCATTTGTGACCACTGTTATGTTTTTTCACTCCAATAAACAAATCCTATAAATTATAAATTGTCAATTATTTACAAATGACTGGATACAGGGCCTTATTCCAAATGATATGATACACTGCAGGCCCAACATCTACAGGCACAAACACTACACAAGACTGTTGATGGAAATGCAGCTGTAACTCACCTTGTTCATGTTGCCTGCTTGTTGGGCTGCACTGAGGGTGGCATGAGCTCCCATCTGCTGCCCTCCTTGGCTTATTGTCTCTGCCAAAGCACTAGCTGGTCCCCCTGGTCCTGTTGTGCCTCCTGGTATCTGTCCTTGATATTGCATGCCTGCTACTCCTGCTCCTCGTCCTCTCCCAGCTCCGGGTCCGAGACCACCGTTCATCACCTGCCCAGCTTGGGGCTGCCCTCCCTGTGTAAGTAGCCCAGCGTGTCCCTGGCTATTGTTAATCATGGCCTGGTTGAAGCTGGCTGTGTTCAAGCCCATTGTTGCAGTATTATTGTTGTTATTCTGTCCTGCTATTCCAGTTGGTGTTCCTGCTTTTTGAGCCTGAGGGGATGGGTGGTTGTTGGGGGAGCCTTGGCCAAGGGGGCTCTTACCCAGCGATGTGCCCAGCTGAGACCCCATACCACCTTGCTGAGGGCCAGCCGAGTTCAGTCCTGTGCCTGCAATACTGGAGGTACTACCAGCTCGAAGGAGCTCCGAGAGCTGCTTGTGCTTGGCGGCAGCATCTGGAACACCGGTGGTTCCACCACCACCAAGGCCAGCAGGGACACCACCTGGCCCGCCAGCTCCAGGACCAGTCCCACCATTTGAAGGCATCCCACCCATCAGGCTTAGATCTCCACCATTGGGGATAAGTTCGTCTGGGAGGTCATTCTCTAAATCATCCCAGGATAGTGATCCCAGATCTAAGAGAGAGAAAAAAAAGATAGAAAAATAAGTTTGTTACAGTGAAAAGGATGCTGATCTACATTTCAATAATGTGTCAGTGGGTGAGGAACAGTTCCCTAAACCATGTGGTCCATGAAATTGGCGCTACACAGTGGCCTTAGACACAGTGTGATAATAAAAGTGCTGCTTCTGGTTGACAAATACAATGTGACAACGGAGACAAATCCAGCAGCACTTGGAGTTCCTGCTGGGTGGTGGAGGATTATTTGTGTCACACAATTGAGAGGTGTGAGCATAATGTCGACTGCCTGTGGAGTCATGGTTTGTTAAAGAAAGTGATTGCAACAGCCCGAAAAATTGAGGTGTGCTCATCAGGGCTGTCCCCAAACACAAAAAACAACCTGTTTGACTAATCAATTGGTGGGACTTAATTAAAACTGTCTGTCTGGGTGCTGTTGTTTGTATTTGTTGTGGTTTGAACTCCATCATTATTTCTGTGAGTATTACCATTTGAATTTAGCCACACTGTGTACAACAATTGTGACCCCAATCACTGAAGTCTCTAGTGTGCCGGGAAAAAAAATATTTTGTGATTGGTTGGCCAACCGGTGTCCTTGCCAGACGTGACTGCAGAGCAAAATCCAATTGCTGGCAGACTCGGCTAGGTTTACCCAGACTAGCATCTCTTCACAGTCAGCATCCATATTACATCAGTCATCTGCAGTGTTTGATTCCTGTTTGACAATTACTAGCCCATTTTGAAATGATTCTCAGTTTTGGTGGGGTCATGTCACATTTGATTTTTAAATTTAACAGTAACAGTGCATTGAAATTTGTTCTCCCTACAATCCTCTGCATTTTAAATGCTCTTTTGTTCTAAATAGATAGATTACATAATTGTGGCTCAATATGTACCACCTGTTAAGTCACCAACGCAGCTGCCACAGTAAATTCCATGCATTTTCCTAAATTTGTTGAATGACTTATATGATAGTAGGTTAACTGTTAACAACTTAGTATAAACAGCATGTCTCTTTTTTTCATAAAAATTTTAAACATAGAACATTAGTGGCACGTACGTATGAGATCCTAATAAAACAACGCTGTTGCTTGAAAAGGAGAGTTTGTCATGGAGGACACTTTGACAATTTCGATGCTAATAGCTGATTGTGAAAAGTAGTGTTCCGCAAGCCTTTAGCCACACTTTCCTCTGCCCGAGTTGTGGTGCTGTGTTCCACCAAAGGTGCAGCTCAGAGGCTGCTACAATGTTCACTGAACCATCAATAGCAGGTTCTTTCTCGTGAAAATGAGCATTCCTTTTTCTTTTCTCATCCACAATGTTAAAGACTGTGCTGAACAGTCTCTCACTTTCTACACTAGTGTTGCTTTCATGCTGTCAGCTAGAAGTTTTTTTTGTCTTTGCAGTGCATCAGTCAAAGTCAGCTGCTTTGTCATCGTGTCTCGTTCTGTTTGTTTTTACATGAACTCAGCATGCTCTTTAGCGTGATGCTTTTGGAGGAGCTTCATTAAGTTTGTAGTGTTGTATTTCGATCTGGCTAGTTAGTCAACATCAGGGCCAATATCCAATATCAATCAGATTGGGGCATCCCTAAACATTTGTGCTTTGGTTGATGTGCACTCTCTGCTGGTATAAGCTGAGGCCACACCGTATGCGAGGACCAGGGAAATGACAGAAGTTAATTAAAGGGGACATATTATACCCCATTTCCCCCATTAAAATAGTTCCCCGGTGTCCTAATGAACATGTCAGTGACGTGCGTTGGTCAAAATACCATACGGATGAAGCACCATAGCAGTTCAATAACCCTGCTAAACCCGCCCCTTTCAGAAAGCTCGGTTTTCGTGCACGGTCCCTTTATATGCAAATGAGACACAGGCAAACACACACCCACTTCTTCCAGGGTGTTTCTGATTTGTCCTCTTTACAGCGCTCACTCGCTCAGATTCTGTTCTCTCCGCTCCATTCGTCCCCCCCTCCCTCCACTAGTTCTCTGACAATATCAACATGGCAGCGTGCGCAGAAAACAGCGAGAGTGCCGTCACAGGAAGAGACGTCCTACATAAGGATCACCGCTGATCGCCAGCAGCGCGCGGCGAGTTGAATAAACTGCCGCTGTATGTGACTGTATCAGACCGGTGACTGTGCTCCGGAGACCTCACCACCGCTGTGCTGTCCCTATGTCTTTTTAACTGATTTTCACAGAGAGTGCAGCACCGCTGATCGTCACCGCTGATCGCCGGGGCGAGCTGCATAAACAGCTGCTGTATGTGACTGTATCAGACTGTGCTCCGGTCATGGAGGATGTACAGAACAAATATTTTTAATTAGGACGTGTCAGAATTGTCAGATATGAGCTCTATGTGACCTTTTCTTAACAATGTGTGTGTTTGTACGTGAAATACATTCGCTGACTAAATACGACGACCACTGGCCGCAGTGACCACTGGCCGCACTCTGATGCAAAGTTTGTGTAAAACACTGTCCACTGTGCAGCCACGAACAGCACACTTGTCCCTCCGCGTTGACATAATACCGCTCTTCCTCCCTCGCCTGCACTCTCGCAGGGACAAGGTGGAGCTAAGGTGGAGCTCTTGAAGTAAACTTACTGGTGGGTGGTAACCCACCAGGGACAGCTGACTGGTTGAGCAGTTGCACACTGCAGCAACTTGAGTTTACAACAATGACACTCCATGTTTGTACAGAATATTGATATAAATGCTCTGGTATCAAAACACCTTTTCAACATCAATCATTTTAGTCACAGTTTAACAACATGTACACAAACACATGCTGGTTCAGCTAAAAAAAAGAGCTGGTGATCCCCACCTTTCTCTCGTAGCAATGCAGCAGCAGTGGTACAGATGACAGTTTATTCTTCTTTCTCTCTAAACCTCAGTCAAGAATTTTATTTTTAATAAATATAATTATTTACTTTTAATAACAGTTTTCTAACAACGGTGTAATGTGCAGCTCTGTCAACTAGGCAATTTTGAGTATCAACTTGTCAATCAATAGCAAAATGATCAGGTAGATCAGGACATTACTAAGTGTGATATTTTTGCATGACAGCGCTACCCACACCTCAAAATTATGATGTTCTCAAATGTCAATACCAAAATGTTAATGATATTTAATATATAGTAGATATGAAAAAAGGACACTAAAACCATTGAATTCGTTTTTGTATATCCTCGAATCAGAGGCCTTAGAGCTTAATTGCGATTAATTGTTTCAGCTCTTAAAGGCCTTTCACTGGTCAACAAATGATGAACATGGCTCTGGTCTTATGTTACAGGATGGGAGAGGTTAAAGCAGAGCAGGCAGAATGAGGCAGTCACTCTCCCATCTGCTGCTGCTGGATATCTTCATTGAGATTCAGTCTGGATCCTAACTTTTAATGAGGGCACTGGGCCTATGCCGAGTAAACACAGCCTTTAGGATCTGCCTTGCTACCCGCTGACTGTCCCGAGCATTGGGTAAAGCAGGTGCTCCACAATGTAGAGGCTTGCTGACCGATTAAAGAATCATCCATCATTTCCTCTCAGCCCTGTCCTTCTAGCCAGCAGTGTCATGAATGCGCATTGAGCAGAGGCAAGTACAGCCGCATGTCTTGTTCGAATTTCTGAATGGACACATACAGACACAAGTAAACAGCGTGTAACCTTGCCCCAAGGCTCCTTGGCTGGAGACCAGTAATGGAAAGCTATGTTTTGGTTAGGCAGTGCCACATGCAGTCAGGGGAACCCCAACCGAGGGGAGGGGTGGGGGTTTACAATTAATGCTTCAGCTTTATGCATGTTTTAAACTTAATTATCCACAATAACTGATTGACTGCCACAGGGCTCTGTAGTATTTCCTGTTATATCCCCCTGTGGCTCCTGTCTGAGTTAGTGGCTATAAATACCTGCAAACACAGCTCTAGCAGTGGTCCACAATGGAGACATCCATCATCTTGCCTTAGGGCTTAGTGTCTGACCCTGAGGGACAGGTGCAATCACATGCAGCCTTTCACTTAATGTTCAGTATCACACTAGGGAGGGGGTTTGGTTTAGGTGTGTGTGTATTAGGGCTGCCACTTTTTGATACCATGTTCAGATATCTGTTCGAACTTGAAAAGCAAAGTTTCAAACTCAAACCTTTATGGCGTGTTTTCACCGGCCCGACTCGCCTCGCCTCACCTTGGCGCGGTTACTTTTCGTTTCCACTAGCGATAGTACCTGGTACTCTTTTTAATACCTGCAATACTATGTGTGACGTTGACAGACTGCCGGCCACTGATTGTTCAGAGTGCTGTCAGGTGCAAGACATCCAACACAAGAATCATGCCGAACAATACTGAACTGTAGGCGAGTTAAAAAGGCTAAACAATCCTAAAAATGTGGGTTAATCTCCAACAATTACCAGGGAAATTTTTTAAATCTCAATATTTAACAGCACTGCGGATCACAATTATGTTCATCATTTCAGTACAGTGACTGTGTAAGTATAATCTGCCTGGGAGAAAATGTAGTTCGCTGGCATGTTCAACATTTTGACAGATGGCTGCCCAAAAACAGCATAAGAAAATTAGTTGGATTTCCAACTAATAATACCAAAAAACTATTGTTAAAAAAACAGCATTAAATCCAGGAAAATGCATTCTATCAATGGCACAGACAAAAGCATTGAGAGACATCTAAGGAAATTACCACACCATTATCATCAAATTACCAATTAGACCATACAAGGTAGAAGAGTCAGTGAGTGAGTGAGCTACCTAATCAAGCAAAAAAGGATTGTGGGTAGTGATACATCACCCAGCTCCCTTTAAATACTCCTTTGCTCCACCTCATTTTTTCTCAGGGTTTTTCTGTTTGTCCAAAGACAAGAGCATAAATGGCTCAATTAGCGTGTGCGTCATGATCTTATGGTGTATTTCCACCGGCTTCTACTTGCCTCGTCACCGCCCAATTAGGTTGCATATCCACTACAAAAAATACCTACTTAATGTGGGCGGAGTCATCATTGCACAGCTGAGTGAAACTGCACTGACTTTGTTTTATACACGACACACACACGAGTGACTAGTGAATTTACACCAGACCCCTGTAGTTGTTGGAGATTAACCCACGTCTTAATGATAGTTAAGTAATTTTAACTTATCTACAAGTCTGTGATGACACTCGCGATCGCCGCCGCTGTCCCTAAATATACCAGACTCCTCTGTTAAATATAGAGATTTCCCTGGTAGTTGTTCGAGATTAACGCATTTTTAGTTTGGCGTTGTTCGACTTGATTTGTGTGTGGGACATTTAACAGGAGTATTGTGTATTTGGCGACTGCTCTGCTGAAAGCCACAATCACATGGCAATTTCATTTACTGAGTCGAGGGCTCTAGGACTGGGCAATATGGATTAAGAATAATATCCCAGTATATACGGATATACCCTCTGATGCAGCCCTCCAAAGTGCTCCTTATTCTCATCCTCATCTATATCTCCCATCTTAATCATCATATATACTATATACAGCAAATCATCCTACAACTGTACTTCTGAATGCACATGACTACATTTTAACGAAAAACAGCCACTGTTCCAAGTACAACGGAGTGACTACAATGTCAATACATCTTAATAAAACATATTTGCACAACTAATGACGGGGGAAAAGGGAGTTTAGGAGGGTGACATATGGTCTTAAATGGAAGACAGGGAGCACGTGTTTGTTCTCTGCCTTAACAACAAAAGGAATCTCTCCAACACAAAAACATCACAGCCACCACAAGCATACAGTATATGCTTCACAACGCACACAAGTATGCAAAGCACAAACACTGTGCTACACACTCCTTACACCAGGCTCTACTGCAAGAGGTAAAGGCCAAAGGTCGGGGTCATAAGGGTACAACTCCCAAAGCACCAGGCATGGCAGTAATGAAAGAGTCTAAGCCAGCTCTTTATCTACAGTAATTTACAGCTAATGATAGTGTTGCCCAGTGCTGTCCCACAGGATCTGTTTTAAGACCCAGTTGTAACTGGCAAAACCTATAAAGACCAGGCGGGGCAAGTTTAATGATTGATCACTGCAGCCATGTGGTGCCTTTGCCATACAGTGCGAGAGGTGTTATAATTTATTGTTATTGTGTCTGTCTGTTGAGAGGCTGTCCAGCTTTTTATTTCTTGTAAACAAGATAAAATAACTTGAATAAAACACAACACCCATGAAGAAAATTAGCTTTGCTACAAATACATGTTCAAACAAATATCCAATTCTGGGTTTTATACATGATCGGTTATGGGTTCTTCAGCCTTACAGTATTAGATATGGTTCAAAAAATACTTGTGATTATGTGTGAATAATGAGAATCACATTATAATTAAAGCTACAACTACGCAGTAGGCCTAGCCACCATTGTCAAACTTGATGACTCAGACTCTAACTCAGGCAACAGGGACTTAAAACAGTTTTGCACAGTATTTATTCAATTTGTGCATGTATGACAGTGCAAACACATTCAGTTGACTGTTGAGTGTGACACTGCGCTGGAGGCTGCTATCGGACGTAGGGCTAGACGATATGGACCAGAGGTTTTTTCTCTTTATTTTTTTAGCTAAATAGCAATATATGACATATATATATATATATCAACAAATGTTTTTCAGTTATGAAATAACAAAAAGACAGTTATACGTCAAAGGTGCCAAATATCACACAGGCCAAATGTCACATGCACTATTATTACTGACAGTTGCCCAGTATCAACCAGTGTTGCCAATTCCTCACTAACGAAAGTCACTATTGGCTGTCCTTGAGGTCACAAAACGATGCCATTGCCTACTTTGCACAATTGGCCATGTATATGTAATTGTGATGGACACTGGAGGAGAGAGGAATAACTTTGTGGAATAGACAAAAAGTGAACGACAAATGAACAAGAAAAACAAGAAAATGATTAACAAGACCAGGACGTTTGCTCTGAGCAGCAGCAGCTGTGCGTGTGTGAAGCCTCTTCTGGTTGCAGACCGGCCGCGATGCGATTTTGTCCCACCCTCATAATTTATTAGTTTATTTGCTTTGCGCTTGATGGCCATGGGAGGGTGCATTATAATTCGCATTTCCGTTCCACCCAGTCTGCAAATACCTTTAGAAAGATATGTGCCTTCACGTCATAGTCTCCATAAGTCTCCAATAACACTTGATTTGGTACTAGTCGCTTTTTTGAAAAAGGGTCAGTAGAGGGTATTGCTGGGCAGGATGACCAAAAATGTATGTCACTAAATTTTTCAAAATTATATCGGTTTCACTGTATTTGATGGTATTTTCATGCAGGACTGGGTGTTAACCTAATTTTCTAGTAATTTAGAGAATAGTTACTGCAATAAATTGGCTTAGAATGACCTATTTTACTGCCATGATGAGTGAATGTTTCATTCTTGTCGTAGGCAGTCCCCCTAGCAAACGCGTATTTGAGTGACATTTGACTTGTCTTTTGTCTTGCAGTGCCAACGTTACCTGCAGACATGGACGACGCAGATCTTAGTTTCATGCATCCTTGATATTTCAGGACATGACGTTTTGTATCCTACACACTCGCCAGTATTGGGGTATATGTAAAAAAAAACATTGGTATGAAACGGTATACCGCCCAGCACTAGTAGAGGGGTCTGACTACTTGCTTCATATAGCAACAAAGTCTTTAAGTTGGCAACACTGAAACTCTTTCAGATAAAAATGCTCCTTGATAAAATAAAATAAAGTATGTTATTGTCCTGTACAACAAAACATACACTGTATACATAGCGACGTAAATAATGTTCAGGTGCTCCTCAGACACAGCGAGCTGCAGGGCTCTCTTGTCACACCCAGGGATTTTAAGAGGCAGCCCGTGGCCAAGTGGAAAGGGAACTTGGAAGCCGGAAGGTTGTCGGTTCAAGTCCCCACCAGGTTGAAAGGGCTGGGGTACCCCTGAGCAAGGTAGCCAATCCCCATTGCTCCCTGGGCGCTACTCAGTGTGGCAGCCCACTGCTCCTAATTCTAGGATGGGTCAAATGCAGAGAAATAATTTCCCTAAGGGGATTAAGAAAGTATATATTCTAGTCATTCTATGTGCCTCCCCCTCTGCAAAAATCCAGCTTTTATCTTTATATAAAACAACATATTCTAAAGAGTACTAAACTCAGTGAGTTTGATGTTGGCAACTGAAACTGCAACTTTACGCTACTACTGCTCAACGAGAGAGAGAAAGCAAACAAGCGAGACCAATATACTGAATGCAGAGGGCGAGAACCATATCGGAGCAGGGAATCAGACACTTAACACATTTTTCTTATCATTCCTCAGAGGTTATTGAGCATTACTAGCTCACCGGTGTCTGTGTCCGTCTCCATGTGTTTGCTACATGCATGACTTATAGTGAGTGGGGGAGGGACGGGTTGTGCTCACTGTTCAGGCTCAGGGAGAAAGTAGGAAAGAGGCAGGCCAGGCTGAATTTGAATGTGAACCAGAGGGAGAGGAGAACTGGCTACTCTTAAAAACTTGATATATCGTCCAGACCCAATTGGAAGTTAACAGAGCCATGTCCATTATGGATGACTTCATGGCAAGAGTTGCCTATTTTGTTTAAGATATGTTGATGTGGTGTCTGCAGTTATTGGGCGTACACTATCCAACAAAAACACCACAGATAGTACATCAAAATACAACAGAGTGAATGGCACACCTGTCAAAGCCTGAGTGGTCCACATCCACTGCAATGGTACTACGGAACTGGCATCATGGCACAGAACGGACTACAAAATTTGACTACTTAACAGCATATATCAGTTGCCACTTGCTAAAATGACAAAGCAAACTAAGTTACACAGGTGGAGGTATTTATTTAGTGGATGTCATGGCAGAGGCAGCACAACAACCGAAAAGGGTTATGGTTTTGTCAGGAGGAGAAAAAGAAATGAAAGCCATAGAGTGATAGAGTAAGAGGCTGGGGTGAATATTGCTTCGGCTATCACTCACTGGGGTGAGCACAAAGAAGTAGAGGGATAGCCGACCAATGACAACCTGGCACTGTTACTGTTGGACTAGTAAGCACACAGTGTTTGCTTGCCAACTTCATCTAGTGCTATTGAGGTGGCTGTGTGTCAGACCATGTTATTGAAGTCATCTATCTTCCATATAATATGCACATGACTACATCATTGCGCAAACAGCAATGTATTACAGTACAATGAGCAAAAGGTCTCACATAAAGCACTATCGTTCACTTGTTGTTTTTTCGGAGTTAGTTTTTGTTTTCTGATATCTTGACACATGAAATGATGCCATCATTTATTTAAAATGCTATAAAATACGCTTCAGAGATTGCCAGTATTGTTGGCTTGTCAACAAATGTATGCGTTATCGTGGCAACAGACAAAACCATTTCAAATAAAACTGTAGGGGGACCCCAAGAGCAAATCCTACAATGTGTTACTTTAAATGCCAAAACTTGATTTGATGGGCTAGTGCCTGTGCTGGAATATTTGAACAATGTGATTTAATTGTTAAGAGGAAACGAAGCAACAGATCCACAATGCAATTCAGCAATGTGTGACGCCGACGCATTAAAAGAGAATCAGTGTTTCAGTTAACGTTTCCACTATGTATGCAAGTCCAAAATCACACGCAACACAACCAGAGCAACAGAGAATGCTTTTCCTGTCTGAGGGAATGGCAGGTCTGTGACAACTTTGACTCTTTTACACGTGTCCTTTTGTTTAAAGAGCAAGTCAGTCATTAGGATCATGATGTGTTCTTTCCTTTATCCCTGAATTGCCAGGCAGGAAAATAAGGAGTTACTAAGCAGGACAACAGAGACATAGTAACACTAACCCAGTGAAGCTCATTTTAACTTCATCAGCCTTGTGTCGGATGCAAAAAAAAAGAAAGCCTGTTGGTTAGAGTGTTGTACAATTTGCACTCCCATGGACCTGAGTTGCAATGTAGCTCACAGAGAAAGAGCATTATATGATTCTCTGTTTTGCATTGTTTACAAATTAAACAAATGTTTCTTGTAGCATCTGATGTAACAATTCAAATGTTTCTACCATTATTACAGCAGAATCAACGGTTTAAGAAATTAGTCCATTAAAAATTTTAATGTGAATAAGTCAATATGCAACTCTCTCTTAATAGATATTTTGACAATAAATTTACAGGATTTCACTTGGTGCTTCTGATAGAAAGATAGAGTGAATGTGCAAGAGGGAAGAGTGCTGCTCACAGCTCTTCATTGAGGCAAGGACTCACAACACAAAGTTATACGCCATGTTTCCATCATGATACAGGTCAGTGTTGGTGCAGTTCGGTTTGGTCCAGTATGGTTTGAAAGGGTAAAGGCCCTGAGTCAGGCTTGGGTTTTCAAGAAAGGTACCTTCACTTGGTAAATGCTGTGTGGGCTGTGTCCGACAGCCATGTCAGCAAGATATGTTGTGTAAGGAGGACATCCAGCAACTTTGTATGAGAATAAACTGTGGGTGTTGAAGAAACACTGGTCGCAAGGGAGTTACATTGTTCTGTCGCCCAATCAGCTGACTGTCAGAGCCAGCCTTGCTCCTTCCAGACTGTACCATACCATAAACTCTTGGAGTTTCAGTTTCAGGACCCTATGGTTGGGGTCTGTTATTTTGACTGCTGTTAGTGCCAAAGTGAATGAAATTCCTATCCACACAGAAACAGAAATGTTTTCTTTGTTTTACGTGAATCCACCCAAAGATATGTGACAGGGAATGCAAGCGAGAGAGATGGAATTATGACATCATAATTTTTCCAAAGTAGTGCATTGGTTGTCTACAGGAAAAAAACGATGTAATAAAAAGTTAAGTCGATTAACCTAGACTAATTTTCATGTGGACAGCCGTAAAGACTCATTTGTCAAGCAGCCAAGAAGCTCATATTGCCTAATAATAGATCATCTATCAGAATATGTTATGTCTTAAGAAAGGTGTTTCAAAAAGGTTATGGCTTACTTAAGCCCTCTCAATGGCGACTAATACCGAACACAGAAGTAAAATTTCAAAGAACTGCAGCTATGTTAAACATTAGTGTGATTTTGGAGACAACTTTACAATAATTATGTAAGGGAGACCACATCATGAATGTTATGCATGTGTCACACCAGTTTTGCTACCCTCCTGACTCTCTGCAGAACAACGTGCCAGCTTCCAACATAGGACTAATGATTACTTCTTCTTTCAGAACCAAGCACAAACTTTACAGAACAGTTGGCTTGCACAAATACATACTGTATCCTCAAATTGACGTAAAGTACGATGTGCTGAAAGTGAAGCAGGCTGGATGAATAAACCCAAGCTCCACTAAAGCAGGGACTGTCAAAGAAATACGTTGCTTTTGGAATGAGGTCGTTTTAGTGGCTATTGTTTATGCTACCGTTTGTTAGTTGTGCTAAACTGCATTGTTTTTTTTAGATCGTGGAGGTGGAAGCAAGACTCTAATTAAACCAGCTTTAATACACACCCAAAAGAAGTGTGCCTAATGCATAAGCATTTGAGTGTTCGGGGTAGGTCTTTGAAATGACATGCTCACCACAGAACCAGACCACAACACTGCAACGAAACCACACCACCTACAACCAACAAACTGAAACGATAACCCTCAACTGTGCAGCACGGTGGCCAATGGATTAAAGAAACAACGTCGCAAGGGGATGTAAAGCACATTGTAAATAAATAATGCTGGTGTTTACATGTGCAGACAGTGTAGAGGCCTTTACCTTGTCCATCAGACGTTGACAGGGCAGGTGAATTCAGCTTCGGCCGCTTAGAGCTGGGAGGTCCGACGTCCAGCAGGTTTTCAGCCATGGTTATCTTGTCCGACTTGTTATTTATGCTGATGCAATTATGATTTCCTTAGGACATGGAAGTCGTTCTGTAGACCCGAACCTTACCGACTAGCACATTAGCGAGTTGACAGCCTGCTAACGTTAACTAACTGGCTAATAGCTAGCTAATTGCCTGCTACTAGCTAAGTTAACTGTTAGCGTTAGCTACTCCTTGCTGCGAGAGTCTGTTTCTTTCAAAAGAGATGCAATAGCGCCCCGCTTCGCCACCGCCATTCACCCCATGATAATCCAACACCCAACACCCACATCATTATTGTTAAATGCCGCAGAATAAAATATTCCCCATGTAAAACCCGAACTTCAAAAGACAATCCGGTAACATCTGGTGTATTTCTGCACTGCGGGGGGGAGTCGTTATGTCTATATGTACAAAGTGCCCATTATGCGTGACGTAAAATTTCTTCATGCAAAAATCGCGCGAAGCACCACAAAAATACACAACTGCACAAAAACGTCGTATTTTTGCAGATCACTTCGAAAGTCAGGGTCTAGTCTTCGCCTGTCCACGGTAAACAATACTGCTCCCAAACGGCGACAGGGGCTGAATCGCCGCACTCTGAAGGGGAAATCAGATATACGGAGCGTTTCTGCCCAACGACCACCGATCCAATTCCCGTTTTTTCCTCGCAAAATGTCTCCGACGCGATGTTTCGATTTCCTTTTCAGGGGAAGGACGCTCTCATACCGCAGAAATTATGTTCGATTTCTACGTTAAAGCCAGTGTTGGACCGAAATCCCAATTCCGAGCCACGACAAGATGGCGGCTGTTGATTCCTTCGATACAAAAAAGTTTTTTTTTTCTTTTCCAGATCGGCTGTGGAGGGGGAGGGGCCGCACAATCACGCCCTACGTGAAAACACCACTTCTGTTAACCACTGGGGGCGCTACTGTACTGTCACAGATCCGACCTGTACAGTCAGTGATGTGGAAATTATTACAATTCACATAGGAAATTATATATATATTTATAAGCTCCCAAATATAACCAAAACAATATGTACACAATACAGTGCTAAATGAAAAAAATATTTAGTCAAAACAAAATAATCAAATTCAATAATTATGGCAAGCACATTACAAAAGTAGGATTCTTATCATTGAGATTGAAGTAACTTAATTTACTTATTTCCTTTTGAATCACATTACTGATTATTATTTTAGTGCATTCTATTTTTAGATAACACTTCTCAAATTTCTTTTTGTTTGCTGCTAAAAAGGAATAAATACAGATATCTCCATGAAGTTATTCCCTTGTTTAGGTTCCAGCAAAGACTTTTTTGTCATAATATGCTGAAGATTATCACTCAGTTTGCTGGCTGATCTGACTTCCATCCTCCTAACATTGAGGGAAATTCAGTCTGATCATCTGGCTGATGTGCATATACAGTTTCACAATGCACTTGAACTTGTTTTCTGCTTTGAGATTTATTTCTCTCATACTGGAAAGAAAAAGAGAGTAATAAAATAATAACACTCAAAAAGACACACATTGAATCCGTTTGATAATATGTGTCTCTTTTCATTGTTTTTTTCTGGCAAAATCTGACTCATGCACATGTATAAAAAAAAAATCATATGTGACATAAAATGACTGCATATGTACAAACACTGAGTGCTTTGTGCAAATGTGTACAGATTATGATCATGTGTTGATAAATGATACATGGGTAATGTGCACAAAACATACATAATACATTTCATCCATGAACTTAAAGCAAATACACAACAATTTAAAATCAAACAACTGTCGTCTAACTTCTGCCCCAGTGTAATTAGAAACACAGATGAATTGACTTAAAAATCTGTCAGTGACACAAGGTGGAGCTGTCACCATCAAATGAAATGACTCATTTTCTGTGATTCCTTTGACACGTGCCAATTAAACACATTCTGAGACAAAATGAGACACACTCAATTACTTTACTAATTGCTTTCTTTTCTTACTTTTTTTTGTCATTGGAGCACAGCATGGACTTCTATGGGCACTTCTGTCCCTCTGCTAGACGTAAAATACATACAAACACATCTGCCACGACACTGTGAGAAGTAGGACACACTGAAATTCAGACAACTTAAGTGATTTGAGGAATTCTGTTTTGGCTATGCATGCTTTATGTGTGATATACTCTGAGTGTAGGGACAGAATTACACTGAAATTAAATTAAAGGCGGCGAGTATGGTGCAAAGTCAAGCTACAGACATAGTGTGTCCAGCAAAGACGAAGAAAATTGTTCATTCCCATGCAAAAAAAAAGACCAAAAAGATCATACCTCTTCTTCTCCGACTGCATCACAGATCACAGAGCCGGCAGTGTTCACTTTCATATTTTTATTTATACGCGTGTACAGATGTGTGCTATTGGAGAGGTGGTGCAAGATGTGGATGAATATAGTGCAATAGCCAAAAAGGATAATCTTGTGATGTAATGTGTGCCTGTGTTGGGAGGGAGGGGGGCAAAAAATTTGCTTTTACAATTGATACATTATATTCTAATTTGTGTGCTGTTGTATATTAAGATTGGCCAACATGAGCACGATGACAATATTCAGATCAAGAGTAGAGCAAAATATGTGCTTGTTATCGAATATTATTTTGTAATGTGCTTTTCTAAGGGCAGTGCCAACAGCCACATCTTTGGATTTACAGGATATATATATATATATGTATATGTATATTCAATTCACTTCTTAAACCTTATGGCAGCTCTTCTTTGTGTTTTCTGTCACACTCCAAACTGTTTTTTTTGCAGTTGTCTCACTTTACTAACACAACGTTGCTAATGTCTCCATCTGTCTTGACATATAACACATCACTTCCTGTGTGCAGCGCAGGAATGTCGCCAGGCAACACGAGATCGAAACACTCACACAGAAGAGAGTCGTATGAAGTTGACAGACTTCATCTGTATTGTGTGATCTCGTGTGATGGTTTGAATGTAACAGACATTGATTTATTTTTTTAAAAATATACAAACTATGTTTTTTTTTTAAAGATGCGGTGGTGATTCACTTGCAGTTCATTAAATGATAATTTTACATAATTTCAAGGCTTTACTCCCTTTCACATACAACTCTGTGCATGTAATTCCCTTTCATATATAGCAGTGACAGCAAAAGCACAGTTCATCAATGGTCATGTGGTTGATTGATTTCCTTTTGCAACAGTGATCTCTTATGGTTTACCAACTTGGCGTAAAAGTTAAATATTTTCACTCTCTCTCACTCACACACACACACAAAGTAAAAAGGAAAAGGAGTTCTTTCAGGAGAGAAGACAAAGCATGAAGTGATAACAGAGAATTAAAGAGGTGCCAAGTATTTTGAGGGGAACACCACTGTAAAGATCAGGCAGCCTAATGGACAAAATTAAGGAGGTTGGAAAAAGATGAACAGATGGAATTTTGTCCAGAAAATGCAGCAAAACCTGCAACAATGAGCAGGATTTCATCATACAAACAATCATAATCTATCCTCATTATGACAAAAGCATGATTAAAAAAAAAACAACAACTTTCTGAAAACCAAAGTACTAAAAAAAAAAATACAGTCATAATTTTAGGCACCACAAAACAATCCGCTAGTTGAGGTTGCACTGCACCTATAGATCACTCAATTAAAGTGGCAAAATTTAAGTGTATTGTTACAGTAGAGGCTCCTCTAAGTGAAGAGGCCATGACAGGATCAATGTTTGAAGTCCCACCACTTCAACAACAAATCACACGGCTAAAGGCAGACAATACTGAACGACTGAAAACCTCTACAACAATGAACTGACAGATGCTTGTTTTTATTCAGCAAAGAAGGCCAAGAAGGTTATCTACACAGTATACTGCTGCTGCAGTCGATGCCTTAACCGAAGGCAACGCAGACCAGCCCACAATTTACCAAGAACTACACCGTGATTGTCCCTCACAGACCTGAAATATCTCACCCCACTGTAGATTTTAAAAGGATAAGTCTGGTGACATTCTTTATTTTTATGCCTTGAAAAGACCTAAAACTAACCATGAGTCTTTATCAGTCTGTGTTGACTCCTTCATAGAACAAACGGGGGGTGTTCTATGAAGCTGCCCCGCTGCCGTGAATACACACTACCGGAGCAAATCCGCCGCTGAAAATATGACATTTAAAAATAGTCCCCAACAAATACACTGCTCGCTGCCCTGTGGCCACAACGTCCACAACTTCCCAGACACATTTGTTGTGTGTTATTTATGTCATCAACTCCATTTCCTGCTATGTTTTTATACATTATTGGTTTTGGTCTTTTCATGGAATTTCATTAGACGTTTTTATTACAAGTTTTTATCCCTTGATGGAGTTTTTAATGCAAACACAGTCCAATGCAGTGGCTCTGACCCAATGAAAAAGCACACACTGGACCAGTACTTTGGTTGAAAAGAAAAAAAAAATACATGCACAAAAGCAGAAAAGTGGATTATAGTGCAGGATTGGTTTGAGAAGTTTCCAATTTAACCAACATCAACCTACGTTGATCACAATTGCCATATGGGTTTTCTTATTTGTTATTGTTTTTTTTGGGACAAACCTACATTTTTACAACCACCTTTCAGGCCTATGTGGGGTGAGTGTTTCTTACTGAAATGTAGAGCATTAGTTCAGGTTTAGGTTTATTAGGTATATTTAAAGTGCCTTACTGGTTTCTGTGAAGTGATGTCACTTTTTTTTTTTGTAACTCTAAAATCATTTGTTCTAAATCTATATTCCCTTATATGATTTGATTTTGCGCTTTTGATTGCACTTGTTGTGAAAGACAAGAACTCAAGAACTGAAAATCTTCAAAGCCTTCTCATGGTAATAACTACCAAATACAAGTGGTCGAGAAAACACTGTGCAAGACCTGTGCTTAAAATGTGCATTTAGCTGCTACACACAAACTAAAATCTATGCAGCCTGCTTTGTAGCATTAGACTCAAGCACAAATGAATAATGTATTAAGCCCTCGTGTCAAAGCAGTCAAAGCAGAATACATAAATTAACACTGCTTCATGTGAGTCCCTCATCTTCCCTTAGTTCCCTGCTAAGCCCGTCATGCTGCACTGGCACTTATATAGAATCTAGACTTATTTTCCCTTATGTAAGGTCAAGACTGATCAAGTTAAAACAAATGATATGGCACAACAATAATGATTTTTTTTTTTAAAGAAATACTTGCATTGAAGATAAGAGCATGGAGTAAGAAACCACAGCACGTTCTGTGGCCTAAGATTGTTAAAACTTTGTTCAGCATTCATATTTGTTTGTTCACTGCTCTAGTCCTGAAGGCACTTGATAACAAAAATGAATACAAAAAAAAACAAAACAAAACAAACCATCATCAACAACACCAACAAATCTTCTTTTCCCTCTTGTTTCCTGTCAGCCGGTTCCCCATAATAAACTGTGCTCAACACAGGCTGAACCTACCCCAACACTCAGGTAACGTTCCCATTTAAGATGTTAGTAGCCATTTTCACAGTTGACATAGCCACGGTTGGTGTTGATATGACTCTTCTTCATCCATCTACAGAAGACACTTGCCTAATGGGAGGGACATCCTGCCCATACCTGCAATCAGGCCTGGAGAGACAGCAGCTGAGGGAGTCAAGACAGGGGAAGGAAAGAGGAAGGGATCAGAGACGAGCATAAAACTCCTCATTGAGTTTCGTCAGCTCATTGACCTCCTCATCCTCCTCCTCCTCCTGAAGAGCGAGGGGAGCATGCTGCCCCCGGGGGGTCATTTGTGCGGCACCAGGTTCTGTGCCTAGTTCAGAGCAGGGAGTGGAGTGAAGGTCTGTGGCAGAGGACTGTCCAGGGAGGTTTGGAGCGTCCCTATATCCTTCCTCCCCCATCCCTGTGGACTTAGCTTGGACAGGCTCAGACCCTGCTCCTGATGGCCTTCCAGCACTTTGGAGTTGAGGAGGGTGTGTGGATAGAGAGAGGGAAGGAGGAGGAGAAGAGGGAGGAAGAGCTGCTACCTGGGCAACAGATCCTGTAGTCTTATTGGCTGGCAATGCTGCGAATGAGGGTCCGAGTCCAATGGCCTCCTCCATGTGATCTTGACATATACTTCCCCCACTTTTTGGGTATAAATAGGTCCTCATTTGACCTTTGCCTTTAACATTCACGGTACCTCTATAGTCAAACTCTAAACCCATAGTGCTGAGCAGAGCGTGGCTCTCCTCACTCACCTGCACCCGACACTCCACACCAGTGGAGTCCATGCGGCTGGCAATGTTTACCGTATCTCCCCAGATGTCATAGAGCAGCTTGGTGGTGCCTATCACCCCTGCCGTCAGCGGCCCATGGTTATATCCAATACGGAGCTTGAAACCAAAACCTAGCATGTTCTTGTTGAAGTCATCCAGGACGCCCATCATCTCCAGGGCAAAGTTGAAAAGTGCCCTCAGGTGACCGTGGGGAGAGTCATCGTCGCTCTCAGCCGGCTGCCGGACATTCAGCCCCGACGCTGCCATGTACGTGGCCCCAATTGTCTTGATTTTTTCCACACTTTCGAATTCAGGTTTGCGAAGGAGCTCATCGAAGTCTCCGATGAGCTCGTTGAGGACGCGGTAGCACTCTTTTCCACCTTCGTAACTCTCTTCATAGAACTCACTGAAGTTTACAATACTGGCAAAGATCACACCCACGCTGTCGTGGTTCTTGGAGTAGCTCTGCGTGACCTGAAAACACAAAAAGAGAGCTATTTTAACAATTGAATGTGTGTAGTACTTAGCAAATATTTCTCTGTTAGGGTTAGGGTTAGGATGAGAAATGATACATTGCTCAAGGTTTGCACCTTTGTATCCTTTATTAAAGAACTGAACAGAGAATATATGCATGGTAAGTTTCTTATTGCTGCTTAAACAACAGTGAAAACCTTGAGCTGGTCAGCGACGTGAATGGGGATGATGTTTCCCAGTAACCACTCAGCCTGGTCTCGCATCATCTGAATCTTGGAGCGGTGTTTGTCAGCCTCCACGTTGCCATGGTAATGGAGACGGTAGCTGACCTCGAACTCGCGGTTGAGGAACCAGACCAGGAGAAGGAGCAGGAAGAAGGCCAGGACAGCCTCTGGGAGCAAAAGGTCAAGAGGGCGTGGTGGAGGGTCAGGGCCCAGTTCTGAAGCACCGTCACTTGATGTGGAGATGTTCAGTCTGAGGGAGGGGACCGGCAAAGAATGAGACAGCAATCAGAGTCATGTGGGAATAAATAAATAATATGAACATGACGTCACAGGAGCAGGAGGAGATGCAGGTTTCTCCAGTGGCCTCAATAAATCAGACTAAATGTTTACAAATGTCTGACTAGATCGGAACTTTTATACTATTTATTTCACTCATCTGTGGTTGCTTTCAATCAGTGACACTGGCGTGGAAGGTGGACGAGGGACAAAATTATGATCTTCCGTTTGTAAACGCAGTCTTGTTATGCAAGCAAAGCAACAAACAGAACAATATACAATGCCCGGCCAAAGAAAAGTCACATACTTAAACTGTTAGTGTCTACTGTACAAGCATGTGTTACTTCACAATCAGGTTTAGCAACTGTACCAACAAGGAGGTCAGCTGACCATATGAATGACCAGTTTTTTTTTAGGCATATTCATGATGATGCCAAGAATCATCAGGTTCAAACTGTGAAAGAATGGCTCAGGGAGCATGAGGCATCAATCTCACACATGGATTGGTCGCCACAGAGTCCAGACTCTGCTGAAACTCTCCATTCATAAAGTGCAAGAAGTTCAGTAGCTAATTACAATCAACCGCAGTTATCTCACGTTTCAAATCCTATTACTTTGCAATTTTCTACAGCTTTTAAGAGCTTTTTTTATGAACTTGTCTTTTAGATTTATTTTCTTATTTCAAAGCCAAAGAAGCACAATAAGCCTAAGAGGTAACATGATGTCTACTTCAGAAATATTAATACAACAGCATTTGCTCTTTGCAGGAGTTCCAGTTAAGTCGCCTTCTTGTCTTCATACAGGCTGTGATTTAGGGTTGAGGACATGAATCTTAGAATCTTAGTGTGTGCCACACAGCAATCACCAGCTGTTAACTGCATGCGATTAATGCAATAAAAAAAAACGTGTTGTGGTCAGCCCTTAATTAATTGTAATAGCGCTGACAGCTCTCATCACTATTAATAAACAATGATCATTACACTGTGTATTATTACACTTATACACAGTGTACAAGCCTTCTTAATTTAAGAACCTGTAATGGCTGTAATGATATTGACTAGAATTTCCTCTGACTGCAACATAAACTCAAGGCACAAAGACTGTGGCCTCAATAAGAAGAAGAAAAATTGCAGGAAAACTTTTGGTTTTAATAAAACTTTCCAGGCTGAGTAAATGCCACATAACTACAGGTATAGTTATGAAAAATATAAAGGCGAGGCAGCGCTCATGTTAACCCTTTAAATGTCACTCATCCATCAACCGTCTGTTTCCACGGAAACACTCACCCATGAACCTGCAAGCTGTTATTACCGAAACTGAAAGAGAGAAGAGCGGTGTCAGTAAGGAGAAACCGTTGGTGATGCAAACACAAAGACACACACTATATATATATCATTTTAAGACTTCAGGTGGGTGGAGGTATGTCATAATGAACCATGTGAGAAAAATTCATTCATTTCTAAAAAAAACAAAAACATATTAAGGACAAAGAGTAGAATATATTAAATGTACAAGCCAAACACAAGCCTGTTTTTGCACATTAGTATGTCTTTAAGTTCAACATTTCCCACATGCATCTAGATACGAGATGACTTTAAGTCGTACTCCGACCTGTTTGCACCCGGTCTGCTTTACTAACGCAATGTTGCGTTAGAGGTACCGTGAATGTTAAAGGCAAAGGAGAAGCTGTGTTTTCGTCTGGTAATTGTCACAAATACCATTTTGAAATGGCAATGAAACCAAATCTAAGCCATGCAGGAGTGAAAAATGAAATGAAATCTGCCTTTCTTTCACATCTGGAATCAAATAACATAACAGACAGAATCTGTTTGTCACAGGTGGGGGTTTTGAACCTAAGCATGCTCCTGCCCTTAAATTTCTATGTACTGTACATACAAACAACACGTGTTGAGTCACCTGTACCTGTGTAAAGGGCTGTACAACAGCAGCAGCAGAGCAACTCCAGTAACAGTGGCCAGGACTGAACGCATCCAGAAACTAAGTTGACAGAAGTTACAATACTGGATGATGGCCAGGATGGTGGCGCAGCACAGGAACATGGTCACCTGGAGGGGACAAAAAAGAAAAATTCAAAGTGACTAAGAAACAAAGGGAACGATAAACAAATGTGTTGAAGCTGTCGTGTGTTAACCTTTCAGTAAAAGTTGAGCTTCGAGCAGGGAGTGAGATCTGACTCGTATATGTATTTGTATTCAGATAAAATCTCACTTTAGACCTTGGTGCTTTGACATGTTAGTTGTAGATATGGTTAACTCAGGGTTGGAAGATTACTTTTTGCACCGCTGCTCACCAAGTTCCCCCCCCAGCACTGTTATTGGGGTTTTAACGTGTTCAAAACGTCCAGAAAACAGCATGTCTAATTAACAATTCTCCATGAGAGTACAGCTTTGATCTGTACGCCCAGGAGAGAAAACTGAGAGGGTGGATGATTGAGACGGAGCACGGTAGAAGAGAAGTCGATAGAAAAAACACGAGGTGATAGAATCCTTGAAAAACAAGATATCAAAACACTGCACATCTTGCAAGCAGCCGTTGGCTCAGCGCTGTAAGGCGAGAGTCAATCTTATGGAGTTATGGCCTCGACTCAAAACAGCGTAACAAGAATACACTGCAAAGCATGGCTGCTCTCAATCTTCTCAAATGCAGGATTCATAGAAGGAGAAATGTCAACATTTCGGGTGCCAAGGTCCACAGGCAAAGCCGTCTGAAACCTCTGAGCTGTTTTCCTTCTACAGTTCCTATCAGCGCTAATGCCAGCTAATGGCTCTGCTAGATCTCTGGCTTCAGAGCCACCACGGGCAAGGTTTCAAATCGCCCAACTCCTCTCTGCTTACTTTAGCTTAGAGATATCTGTGAGGGCAAACTATTATAGCTTGGTATTAACACTGCCACAGTTAGCAGTAGTAGCCACTACAACAGCGCAGTTGTACTAAGAATCGGAGTTCTAGTAGTTGTGTTCAGTTGCATTTAGTTTTATTTTGAGATATAACGTTGTAAGAGAGATTTAAAGACTGCTTCAACACATCAACCAACAACAGCTGAGGTTAAAAAAAAAAAAAACACCCCAAAAACAAATACAAATGATCAATTTTCTGATGAAAAGATGAAGGGAATATAAGAGATTATGAAATGATTTCTACTCTGCTGGAGATGTGCTGTATTTAAATGTATAATAATACATTCTATAATTTTCTAATAATTTATTTACAATGTCTATGTGAGGAGAGAGGGCCGCCCCTGGCTCTGAGCCTTCATGAATATTAAGTTAACCAAAAGCTGGACACAGTATATAGTATATACAGTATAGTATAACAGTATGGATGTATTACCCACAACTCTGTTGTTTCATTTATCTGGTTTTACTTAGTTAAGACAAACACATTAAGATAAGATCTTGTTGTATCTAAGAAATAGATACAACGTTCAGTCAGATCAGACTCAATCTGGACTGGGCACTGTGAGCATGTGCCACAGTACTCTCTTCCCCAGCTCAAATCCAGAAATTATAGAAGAACCCAATATGCACAAAACGCACAGAATGTGGCAAAATTCAGGCCGGGTACATTTCTTTGGACTGAAGTTTACCTGGAGGGGCAGGTGGATGCTGTAGGTGAGGTGGGATAAGACCGAGACTGCTGGTAGGGACACTAACACGGCCCCGATCACATGACGGGGAACCCATCCAGAGACCACTAGGAGCAGGATACGGGTACAGTGCATCACCTCCTCCAAATAGAAGGCCATACTGCAAGAGAGGAGAGGAAATCATACTATGTCCTCACCTCTCGCTTACTTTGTCACCATGTTTATGAAAGAAAAAAAACTTCAGCAGATTCTCATCTGTCCTAAATGAATACACACCACTAATAAACAACTTAAGCTGCTCTATAACCAGCTGCAATGCAAAGATTTATAGTCCATTTAGGCCTGGCAATGACAGAATATTAATTCATTTTGAAATAGTTTCCACACACCACAAAATAAATCACAGACAGCAATTGCCAGGTAAATCTGACAAGGTATATTAAGCCAATGTGGTGTATGAGCCAACAAACACATACGATTATTATCATCATTATTATTATTATTATTACTACCGTTATTTTGATTTCAATGGGGAGTGCTACACATTGCTACACAGTGCTACATGATGGTCTATCAGTGATGTCCCATATTGCACCACTGGGGCCCAGTTAAATCCAATTACAGCACAGGCTTAACCATTCAGCCAGGAAAAATGCATCTGTGGAAAAGTAATTATGTTTAAAGTTTGAGGCAATAAATATGTTGTTGCATAAATATGTCTGTCTGAAACCTCTCCAACACACAGCAGCAAAACCACAAACGCAAAGTCCATCTCAGGCCTCCTCACCGTATGGACAGCACCAGGGAGGCCAACTCCAACAAGCCTGCCAGGGGAGCCAGGACCAGGGCAGCAGGAGCTGGAGGGCCCACAGTGGCTGGGCTCACGAGAGGTGGCAGGAAGCAGGCCAGGGTCAGGGCCAAGAAGACAAAACAGCTGAGGAGAACGTCCAAGAAAGAACTGAAGGTGGAGCTTGCAAATGTTTGCACCTGAGCCTGTTTTTTCACCTGGAGGGGAAGAGGGGTCATATTTTAACAGCACTTGTATGTCTACATAGATATGCAGAAAGAAAAATGGACCAAATGGAAACTATGTACAGGTGTTCTTCCAACTCTCTCTCAGATTTTGGCGAGTGGAATTTCCGTAACAACCACATTTTGGAGATTACATTGCGTCCTTGTTTTCCTATTTTCAGTGTGGCTGTAATATCTACCAAATTTGCAAAGTTTATCAACAACCCCATTAAGTATATAAAAAAAAACTCTTTAAATTTCTTCATAAACTAATATTTCATCTGAAGCCACTGATTTATTATCATATTTAGTTTTACTCTTTTATTTGTAAGACCTGGGTTTAAAAAAAGTCACAAAGCTCGGTTTGCAGCCACAACACAGTGGTTTGTCAGGCTTGTAGTAATACTGGTGTAACAGCAGAGGGCCGCACGGCTGTGAGGTCAAAGCCCGGCCAACTGGACCTGGTCCCAGGTGTGTGAAAGTGTGGCAGCTAATGTGGCATAACATTTAAGAAAAAAGGAGGGAGATACGCAGAGAAAGCAACAAGAATTATGTCCTCATTTATTTACAAATATGCATACAAACAATGGCTAAGAGCTTTAAATGTGTGACTATGATGTGATTTGAATCCATGTGGCGTTTTTTCCCATTCATGTACTTAACAAACATCAGCACATGGATGGGAAAATCCTGAGCACTTCTCTTGCTTTCACACACCAGTGTGTGTCTGTGTGTGTGTATGTGTGTGTGTATGTGTGTACCTCTTCCTTGTAGCTGCTGCGATATGCCATTTCCAGAGGTCTCTCTAAGAAATTGAGGCTGATCTTGTTGATGGGTGGCTTGAAAAAGTAATCCTTCATCAGACTGTGAACCAGAAAAAAGACAACATGTCTGCAGGTAAATGCATGTGATTTAACTTTTGGAGATCAAACAAACTAAAACTAAAAGATAATAACAAAATGCACAAACATTTTCATTGCATTCATTCTTTTAATGAAGGTCAGGTTACTGAGGTCCAAAGCTTCGTTGGAAGTAAAGTCTCTTTCTTGGGTGAACCAGCTAAAGAAAGGTGATTAACACCATTCCCATTGCCAGTGGCTGGTCTACCATGTGGTGTTTCTTGGTTGGGGTCACAGTTCACGCACAGCTATCCTTGCGTCAGCTGTGCGTGAACTGTGATGTCAGTTTGGAGGAGGACGACAACAACAACACAGTGTTGAATTTAGGGCTCGGAATGAGCTTTCCCTGTTTCAAAGACCAGCGACCGCCACTGATCTGAGTGCATGCTGGAATACTGTAAGCTCCAGCACTGCAATCCTAAACATGATAGGGGGGTTTAGAAAAATGAGTGGATACACACCCTGAGTAGAGAGGTTTATGTGAAATGGATGCCTGCCAAAGTAACTTTGGCGCCTTCTCGCCCTAATCCTACATGATCTGTCACGGGGCACAATCTGCCATAAACCTCAACCTTTAACTCTATGCTCACCTGTCCTCCCTGATAACATCCACAAAGTGGGCGTCGCTCTTTTCTCTGAAGTTCTTGGCACGCAGCTGGATGAGGGCGGAGTGGTCTATACCTGGACCCGCTGCCCCCGTGCCCCCAGTCATGCCTAGACTGGTGCCAGTTCCTGTGCTGGTGCTGGTCTTCTTCTCTTTCTCCTGGAGCATGTCACACAGGGAGCTCTGGCTTGCCTGCACTGGGTCTTCCAGTGGAGGACTCAGGAGACCATTGGCCGCCCTGGGGCTGTGACCCGGGATGAACTAGGGGAGAAAACAAAGAGGGAAATGAGTCAGGACATAGAGGAGGACAAGGAAAAGGACAAGGACAAGTTGAATAGTTCATTGACTACTCCTTGAGGAGTGCTTGTCAAGTGCACTTAAGCATGTGTGCTGTACCTTTGCACTACTAGTCTTGCGCTCCTCCTGGCAGCCATTCAACACAGCCACATCATCACCCTGCTCTGTTCCCACAGACAAGGCCACACTACGGGGCACACAGGGAGGCTGGAGAGGAGACGACAGTGACAGGTCACTATATTTAGGATACATCCACACTAACAACAACAACAACAACAACAACAACAACAACAACAAAACAAATCCGGCTCCAGAGATGCCTGCTGTCCACACTACAATGACATTTAAGAGCCCAGAAATCAGCTGTGAACAAAAGGCTCTCCAAAAACGTACTTTCTCTTTCAGTTTCACCCCATCATTGATCTTGTAAGAGCAGCCTTGTTGTTTCTTGTTAGTGACTCTTTTTGAAAGTAAGCAGAGGAGAGAATCTGCCCATGTGACGTGTTCATGAACGGTCATGTGGTGCATGTTTTCAGGTGTGTTACTGGTCATGATGTCACCCATAAGAATCTGAACTCCTGTTTCGAAGTGTCCAGAATCGCAATCTGACTGGCATCTGCAAAATTTAGAGGCATGACCTGCAACCAGACTCCTATTGGACGATACCAGCTGTCAATCACAGTGGTGTCCACTCATATGTGTCATATTTTATCATCTATTTTCCCCTAAATGGGAACAAAATTCACAAAGTTGACGTCATATTCTATTAAAGAAGACCCGAAACTAGCCACTGATGCCATACATGTATCATGGAAATGTTTACTGACATTGTAAATCAAGTGAGAAGTAGCCCCCAAATGGTTATTGAGTCTATTGCTACTTCTGGCTTGACTTCAGCGAGGATACTGGAAAGACCACATTCATTTGTTTTTATGCAGTCTATGGTATGGTCACTGATGTAAAGCTCAAATGGTTTTTGCATGAATACACCAGTTTCAAATTAATACGTAGTGGTACTGTTGTTGCCTCATGAAACCACAACCTTTTCCATTATTAAGTCACTCAGAAATAAAAAAAAATAACTGCATGCTTGAGCATAAGTTAAAAAGTAATGAAAAATTACACATGAAAAGCTACACAAGCGCACTATTATTGTCCTTATGTTGTACTGTGTGCAGTGGTAGAGCGAGTTGCCTTTCAACTCGAAGGTTGTGGGTTTGATTCCCATTACAGCTGGTCTTGGGCAAGGCACTTAGCTGGGCTGCATGAATAGGTGAATGGCAAAAACTGTAGTGCAAAGCTGCTACAAGACCCTTTACTAAAGTTTTCAGTGTGTATGTTTCTATGTGCTCACTCATAAAAAGAACATACAAAGTGGATGTGAGTTTGACTTACATGCCCATGTAGCCACACAGAAAATAGGGACCAGTGCAACAGTAATCATCGTTTTTAACCTTTAACTTACCACAATCCTGTCTGGTGGTTGGAGAGACAAGAGGGGCTCTGCAGCCTGTGCCCCACCAGGGATGAGGTCTGGTGTGTGTGGCTGAGGACAGGAGGACAGGCCGACCCTTCCAGTGTCTCCACCCGGCAGTCCCACCTGAGAACATTCACACTGCGCATTGTGCTCCGACTTCCTCCCTGAGATCAGGTACGTCTGCAGCCCTGCAGAGAGCAGAGACAAAATGGCCAGAATGTAAACAGTGTCCGCCATCTTTGCTAACAGGAGAAAGTGTCAGTGGTGGGCTCGTAACAAAGAAAAGAATGAAGATATATCTCAAATGATCAAATGAAAACTAATTTAGTTCCCGATCCCATATCTAACTTGAAATACCAAAAATGAAATGAATTCACAAGATTTTCCGACAGCCCCTCACTCACCAGTCCTTTGGTCTACCGCCCTTAGTTTCTGCACACTCATGCTTACAAGTAGTTGGTAGTGCAACACTGTGTGTTTGACCAACCGTGTTTGCTCAGAGCTCTCGCTGTGTCCACACTGCCATAGGACCAACAAGGAAATACACAAACACTGGATTAAAGAGGTGGCCCATCGCCAGCCGCTATCAGCCTGACAAAACACACAGTAACCTGTGGAGCTGTCCGCTTTGATCAAACACACTCACATTTTTGTCTGACTCGAGGCACACATGTGGGCAATAAAGGAATGTCAAGGACTTTTTATGGGTTTACTGCGACCAACTAATTGCTCATATATCTTACATTTCATGTCATGTGCACAATGTATTCAGAGAAGAAAATGCCTCATTTGGCATCCAGGGCTTCATTGACATCATGTGTTCCTACAAAACAACGACGATTTGCAACACTACAAAATAATTGACTGGATTATCACTTCTTTTAAACTCTGTTCCCTTTAATGTGTGAGATCAGGTCAATTGTCTGTTTTTATTCAACACAAACAGGAAAAATGAGTATAACGGCGTGTCAGCATATGTATATAAGTGTGTATGAAGGCATCACATCTGATGATGAGGTGTAAGCACCTCAAAATATGAAGACCTATTATACTTATTACGTAACTAGTTTAAAACAAGTTTATTTTGCCTCTTATAATACAGTAATGCAAGTCCTTTCTCAGTGTGTAGTGACAAAAACGATCAACATTTTCAACATTTTATAGGGCAGGAAAGGTTGGAGCTAGTGATACGACAGCGAGCAGGTACTGTCAGCATTTATTCTGAGATCTTTTGTCTCAGGGCCTCCTTAAAAATAGAGCCCTCACCTCTCTGTGAGCCCAACATGGTTCAGAGAAAAAGTTTCAAAGTCTTTATCCGTCAAATACATCACAAACACCAACACTTTCTTTACCCATTTTTATTGTGAAAGCATTTCTGTTCCCTCAATCCATTCTTTTTTTTTTTTTGTCGTGAAATATTTGAAGGAGGAGTAAAAGCATGACTTCAGACCATATCCTGGTATTTACTGTAGTTGAGTACAAAGGCGTATTTAAAAGTATATTTTATGGCATTTTTCAAAGCGGCAGCTCCACAGCAGACACGCAGCAGGCACACTCCCTGTGTAAACAACAGAGGTGCAGCAGAAATGCAACCCATACACACTCCACACGCACCCAGTTTGACCCCGGCTTTAGCATTTGTCCTCCTTGAGCAACACAATGGTGTTGAGCTGGAGATACAGAGTTTAAGGTACAAAAGATAACGACATCACTAAGAAAAGTGGGGCGTTGGGGGAGGAAGAGCCCGATAACACTTTGGAGGTCACTAAGTTTAGCATGCCTCACATAACACACATTCCCCATCATCTTCCATTTTGGCTTTCTAACTTTATCAACAGCCTCCTCTAAACTCTAAACTCTAAACTCTACACTCGACAACCAACAGGCCTCGAAATATGCGGACGTTTAAAGGCTCGAGAAACAAAATGTGCAGTTTCCTAACATTCCAGCGACGAAAGCGAATATGTGTACGCTCCAGGACAAAGGTTTGAGGTTTGTCAGCTTCCTTCCAGGTACAATGAAGTGCCACATGCATCTTCTGTGTGATAATTCTCGCTCGAGGCAAAACAACACCATTAATCCAATTCAACTGAGCTACTGTATGTGTGTTTGTGTGTCTTTGCATATTGATAGGACAGCACTCTAGGAAAGAAAGTGACAGCACTCTGAAGACTCAATATGGCTTTTATTGATATATTGATACCAGCTGGTTGGAGAGGAGAGAGTTCACCTGAGGACGACTTCTATATATATGACAACTGCTACTGCAACCACTACTATTACTACTAGCACCACAGCTATTACTACAACTATTAGTGTACTGCCTCGCTTTATCTCAGTACCTCCTCAACGTGGGCGGAGTCATCACTGCACCGCTGCATGAAACTGTCGTGACTTTGTTTTATACGTGACACACACACAAACTGGTGACTAGTGACTTGTAAAACAGTTATTTTCGATGTATTAAATCATTAGAATCAGTTAATTAAAAAAGATTTGTTCAGTTCTTTGTCCATGACTAGAGCACAGACTCCCCAGACACTGAACTGGAATACAGCGGCAGAATTTGTGATGCAACTCGTCGCTCGCGATCGCAGGCTTTCAGCAGTGCTGTTGCTAAATACACCAGACTCCTCTTGCTAAATACAAATCGGTGAAGTAGTCCGTGTATAAGTGAGGAGATTTTAGACATTTTCCTTGCTAAATGTTGGAGATTAACCCACCTTTTCAGGATTGTTAAATCTTTTTCAACTGATCTACAGTTCGGTGTTGTACGGTTTGATTCTTGTGCCTCTCCCAGTGACGGCACTCTGACCAATCAGTGCACGACGGTCTGACGACATCACACATAGTGTCGGCTCAGCTCGCTTGGAACCTGTTATAGGTCACATCTTGTTCTCAGTTTTTATTTTATTATATTTTTATTTCATTTAACAAAAATGTTTTTTTCAATTTTAGTTTTCATTATTTTTGTTTGCTTTCGTTAACTACAATAACCTTGCACAAGATTTTTTGACAAAGTTACTTATTCATGGCTATTTGGACGTGAAGAGGATTTCAACAAATGCCATTAAAAGGTGTTTCAGACAAAAATTACAAAATTATGTACTAAAATCTTTCTTTCTGACATTCCCACTGGATGGTTTTCCGTGAGCTGCCAACATTTTCAACATAAGCAGCGCTGTATTAGACTAACTACATATAAGAAACTTAAGATGAGGTTGAACATTAGACCTGATGTAAAATGAGTATATGCTCTATCACTTAATATACAAGACACAGAAGAGACATCAGACAGGTGTGTATTCATGTTCACGTATATATTTGTGTCAGTGCAGAATAAAATCACTCCCAGTAATGACCTTAACTAAATACATACTCAACCCAAGTTTCACCCCAATTCATGAGACAGTCTGCACTTTAGCAGTTATAATCACATCGCTGCTCAACCACACAAGTGCATCAAATAGCATATCAGAACCTTCTAACCCTACAAATCCAATTATGGCACAGTCTCTCTCTCTCTCTCTCTCACTCACTCACTCACTCACTAGTGATCTCATCCTCTCACACAGACACACATGCACTGTCATTATTTCATTACCTCTATTATGTAAGTCTACCTATTTTCCATGTCATATAAAAAGTGTTTCTATTTGTACCGTCTCTTTACTAATGTATTGACAAGATGCAAGTGATCCATATGCACAAAGTCATATGAATATATATATATATATATATATATATATATATATATACATATATATATATATACATATATATATATATACATATATGTATAAATTATATATATGTATATAAATATACATATATTTATTGAACATACAGTACAAAATACAAGGTCATTCTTCAGGTTTTAAACATTTTCATAAAAAAACAGAACATAGGAACACAACCCTCTCAACCCCCTGACAAAATAGGTGAATAAGAATAAATAACTATAAACTATATGAAAAGATGGATAAAGAAATGGAAGATGGAGGAATCTACTGCACTGAGCCAAAAATGGCTAGGACTGGGTCAGGTGGAATGGTCTTATGATATATAGTCAAGAATAAGGTTCTCAGTCATAATCTTCTTCAGTAGTTAGCTGTGGGCAACTCAAGCAAGTCCAGTCACTAACTACAGAAGAAGGGACCAGAAAGACGAGGTTTGGACAAGACCAAACTGATGGGTAGGGGTTGAATTTTCTGGGTAAATGTCGTGGCTTTAGAATAGTGAAATCTGTGGACCTTTAAATTGAACCAAGGAGAGTCTGGAGTTGATGGAGCTACTGTGAATTTGATCAAGAATCCTCTCCCAAGCTGTTTCTGAAATTTCAATGTTAGGTTCCTGTTTCCAATCTTTTTGCAATTATTCAATAGGGACCACTATAAAAGACAGCAGTGTACTGTACAATGAAGAGACTGAGCCTCTGGAGAACTGGACTGAGCTGTAGAAAACTATGCAATATGCCATGTTTGTGCAAACGTGATCAAAACGTGCCCTGAGTTCATACACGACCAACATCCACCAAAAGGGCAAAGGATACACTGTCCAGGAAATATGAAGCTTCTGTCTGCCTCATACACACTGATCTGTTTCTTACACACACACACACATAGCATTTTCTACGCGTGTGACTCATCCTATGTAGTGCACTGCTGTGCCAACGTCTTCGCCCCCATATGAGTGAGTCTGAATGAATGAATGAACAGAGGGAAGGATGGATGGAGAGGAAGCAAAGCTGACTCGTCAAATTCCACATACACACCTGAAGACCATGATCACATGTGAACACACCCCAAAATGACGTACCACGCGCTCCCACCTTCCTGACACGCTGACACACATACACATGGACTCAGGGTGAGATGACTCGTGAGAGAGCTTAACGATTTTGCTGATTTCATTTTAAAAAAGTGTTTTTTTTTCAATTATGTGATTATGTGATTCAGTTTTTATTCAATATTTTAATGCATGAAAAAGTGAAGATATTCCATTTATAATTACTGAAGCAGCATCAACCCTATGTCAGATGAGCTGCACAACATAGATCTTAAATTTGGGCCTTTGGAAAAAGTGTCTACTACATACAAACCCTGACACGTCCACCACACATACATCGCTGCAGAACTGTAACAACAAACACAAATTCAAACTCAGGGCCCTGAAGAGCCATGCTGCTCTATGAGCGTCTGGGTGGACATTTCAGATATTCTCCAGAGTGTAGATCCCAATCCGGACTTTGCAGTTCCTGACAAATGCCCTGTGACCTGATGGCGGCTTCCAACCACATGATCAAAACTGTCCCCAGTGACCCAGAGGTCACAAGCTTCCCTCTGATCCCACAGACAGAGCAGTGAACATGGGCATTTACTCAAAACCAGTTACACATCTGAATGTCTGGAGTCAACCTCATGACTGAACTAGAAAATGACATGAGAAGGACAGACAGGGACTAAACTTCCCTTTCTCTCTCTTCAAGCTTCATCTAACCTTCTCTCACATTCTTCACTTCCATCAGTCAGAAAATAAACAACTCCAGTACTAAAAATAGAGATCAGCATGTTTTTCCTTTTCTCAGATTTGGCCTTCCTGCTGTGCCCAACTATCTCTAACCTTCATCTTTTACTTTCTCTTTTTTGTCTCACCAAAACCTTGCATCTCCTGCCACCTCTCACTAACTCTCTTCATATCTGGCCGCTCTGTCTTATCTCTGCCGTCTCTGTTCTTTCAATTTTCAGCCATCTTCCTTCCACTTCCTCCCACCCACTACCCTCTGGTTTTCTCCCTGGTCAGTGGTAGGTCTTGACTACAGGCCTCATGACTCCATATTTGGACACACTGATGGAGCTCAGGGATGAGCCTCTCACACGCTCTCATACGATCCTCCTTCGAAATAACCTCTCATTCCTCCCTGCCTCACATCCATCCATCCTTCCCTCCCTCCCCCCTTTCCCCTCTCTTGTGCCATCATTTCAGTCCTCACTCTCTCTCTCTGTTTTCCCTCTACCTTATTTATCTGTCTTTTTTTGTAACTCAGACTCAGGGAAACTCAGTGGAGCATCTATAAGCTGCCTGGGGAATCAGTAATCATCACATAATGTAAATGTAACCATGGGTTTGTGGGTTTTGGTCAAAAACAATATCTTTGTCACATTAGCCTTAGAAAAAAGTCAAATATGAAAGAACTTGTTGTGAGTGGAACCAGTGACAAACCAGCGGGAGAGTGAAACACAATAAGAAACAAGGGCAATTAGTGGTAAACAGTTGTCTAAAAGTAAATAACATGACATGAACTGGAACCAGGATCCAATAACTACATGCTGATAACCAGATTTTATAATGTCAACAGATAAAATCTTCTGCTAATCTGTCTAATAAAGACAAGAGGGTGAAAAAAATACATGTCCCCTTTTTTCAAACGTTTGCATCTATATATCTGTGGCTTTACTCTCAGAAGGTCCGGTAAGTCTGTGTGTGTGTGTGTGTGTGTGTGTGTGACATGTGGAGCAGCGGGTTGACAAGAGCAATGACGCACTCCAACTATCACTGCGTCACTCTCATAAACACACACGCTCACAGCTGTTAACAAGGCATTTTAGCGTCTCACTTCACACAGGCTCTGGGTTTCTCTCCGGGAGGCCGTTGCTCAATGGCAGAGGACAAGTCCTTGAACAAGAAATGACCAGCCTTGGTCCTGCCGCAAAGGGGACACTCATGACGACTGGCGTGTCACTTTGTTTTACACGTGTTCACACCCTCGGACAAATATTAACTCTGACCATATCATCATTTAGCAGTGCACCCAGCTAGCACAGCTAGTAAAGCCAATAAGGAGTTAACATAACGCCTTAACTATGTTAACATAATTATAGCAACCTACCTAGGTCTACTCACCAGCTCTGTGGATACATTTGCTAACTTAACTTGTAAAGTTAATAATTAACACTGCATAAACTTAGCTGATGCTACTTAGCTCCAGCTGACTGTGATTGTTTCTCTCTCTCTTCGACTTGTACAGGATCAGATTTATGTACTAAAATACATTTTTTTAAATTAACTTTATTGCCTCTATTTGAAAAATCTCATACAACGAAAGGGAACAGTCTTGAGATGGGGCTACAATATTCCGATCCTATAGAAATAACACAAAAACAGAGCACACATATGAATAAAGAAAGAAAGAAAGAAAGAAAGTTAAATAATTAAGAAGCAAGATGTGAAAAATAAACAACATCACATATCCATACAATTCTTAGAAGGTTAGGGTGCAAGGTCCAAGATCCTGGTCAGGATGTTGAATTACTGGAGACCATTATCTCAAAAGAAATTGGCACATTTAGCTGTAACTGGGCTTTAAGTATTTCATGATGTGTAAATGTGATTTACTTTCAGTCTCCACCGTACAATCGTAGGAGGATTAGGTTTCATCCGATTAATGGTAATCATTTTACTTGCTGTCATCAACGAAACATGCAATACATTATTTTCCTAACAAGAAAAACAACATATGTTAAATGGTTGGTAGCACTTTTCTAGTCTTGCTGACTACTTGATTTGCCATTCACTCACACTTTCTATGTGCAGTGCATTTTCTATTATAGCCAGTCACACGCTGTCAGCACAGCAGGGGGTTGTGTCTTGCCCAAGGACACACTGGCATGTAGCCTAGTGGAACTGGGAATTGAACCCACAACCTCTGAGTTTGAAAGACAACACACTCTACCACTGACAAAACTGCAGGGTTTAATTTAAGTCATACAGTTGTTGCATAGAGTGATTCATTCTGGTGTATAGCATGGATTAAGGGCCAATGACAATACATTATGATGATGTCAGTTTCATACTGACTTTGTTTTAAAACAATACAGATAATTACAAAATGATAACTACTCTCATACATTTAAAGATTAAATTACACGTTTTAACGGGCGTGGAACAATAAAATATGTGATGATTAAATTGCACCCTTTGTGATTTGCTAATTGCCTTGTTACAATTTGTGATTTTGATTTGAAAACAATTAAGTGTTTAGCCCTATATGGATCAACAGCGGCGCTTGTCAATCAGTCTCTCGCTCTCTCTCTCTCACACACACACACACACACACACAAACCTCCCCCCGCTGCCCGATGATAAACTGTGGGAAATCCTTGGGAAAGGGTTATGACTAGAAAACATGCTCCTTCTTCTTTCTCCCTCCATGTCTTCTTCCCTCTAATGTCACACAGTTCTCTCTTTCCACAGATCACCAGGGACCAATGCTTTACAGGCTTCTTTTTTTTCATAATGGGACTTAACTGCTTTCACTGCCTGGAAATGCAGGGATATCTGCACGTTAAAGCCAGAGTGAGGTGTTACTGCCACGTAATTGATTAGTGTTTCATATAGACACTGATCAGATCAGCCACAAGATTTACTTTTTTTTTTCCACAGTTCTGGAATGAACTTTTTCAAAACAGGCCACAGATATTCACAGATCAGGCACAATAATAAAGACAGTAACCAGTTTTAATGTTGAGGCAGATCGGTGTGTATTTCACTTGAAACCAAAAAAGAGCTGTAGTAACTTTCAATGCATTTTTCTAAACAAATGTCTGCTACATGTTTAAATGTTTACATGCACAGTTTAATCGAGCTAAGGCCAGAGTCTGACTCAGACAGCCAACTGGGCTAGCCTACTTAACTTAGCCTACGATGGATTGTGCCGTTTTGTACCAGCTGTGCATGTTAATGGTGATCCAAATTAAATAGATCATGGCTCTTGTGGTTGCTGTGTTGTCCAAAGAAGTGTATATGTCGCCTCCTTCTACTTCCAGGTCTAAGACCGGAGAGGAAATTATGAACGTCATGTCTGACTCCAGTCCGACTAAGCATACATGCAAGAGTAATCAGACTATGAATCGTACTATCCAGGTATGTTAGTTCAACTAAGACTAGTTCGATATTAGGCGGACTTTTAAAATGCACACATTGTCAGGGAAATGAGTTCACACAATGCTGAGAATATCCAGTTCTTTAAGGTGACACAGCATACAATCGTCTCCATATTAACTCATTCTTCTGTGTGCCAGCTTCTTTTTTGCTTTCCACTAAAACAACTTACAGCAAATCAAATCGCAAACCAGGATATCTGTCACAAAATTCACACTTTGATGATTCCACCCAAAAGTTTTGTGTTTGAAAACTTAGCATAAATGATTCATATTTACCATTCAACACGGAGACAGTCCAATGTAATGTAGTTGAAACCGATGTTCAAAATACAAAAACACACAACCAGCTGCTGTTGCCACACTGACACACACAGCTGTCATTAAAGTGGAATTTGAAGGAGATGCCATTTTGCACACATTCACAGAAAACACAACTGCCAAGTAAACAGAAGACACTCATGTGAAATATGCATGGCCCGGTGTGCTCAATTCTAAAATGTCTTGAACCACACACCCACACACAATCAAGTTTATACCTATTGTTATTATAGAGTTACGCATTAAATACAGGCAGGTTTATTAGTAACAGTCTAGTAGGTGTGTCAGAAAGGCCTTTGTTCCCTGAAAGTAAATTACAAGGATTTTTTCCGACATTTGCTGACCAGTCATGTGCAAGACAAAGGCTGAGCTCAAAGTTTCGAAATCTTGCCCACTTCACTGCACATTTGGTGGCCTGAGCTACTGATTTCCATGTGTGTTTTCCAAACCTGTCCTCACACACACACACACACTGAGACAAACGTCAAACCCACACTTGTTTGTCTTCCTCTGTTCTCCATGCTATGAATTGAAAGTTATATTATCTCTAAAAGCACTGACAGAACACAGGATTTTGATTGTATTGTCATATTCTCATTGTATTTATCCAAGCCAGCTTAATCAATGACTACATGATGATTCAAATATTATTTAAGTATTTGCGCATTTCCTTGCCAGACCTAAAACTTTGGGTGGCAACTCAGAGCGAAGTGCAAGTCATCCTCCTGTGTGTAATAAAAATGAATGTGAGACGTGAGTGAATCCACTGTAATGAGTCACTTTTCAGTAAATCATTACATGACTTCATCATGAGTGCAAAGAATATGTACGTGTGTGTGTTCAATAGAGGCAGCATCCACGTACATGTATAGACTGGAAGTAATGTGCCCAAACAGTGTTATGTAATACTCAGCTTTCCATGAAACGCATTGTGCTATTTTTGGTAGAACTTGTGCGAGTGTGTGTGAAACAAATTTTTGACTCCAGACCAGTTAACTGGGGCTGTCTGGTTGGTCAGTGACTTAGAATAGAATGAGGTTTAAGTCAGGCAAATTCTGTTTGTGGTAAGTCTTTCGGATATTAATGCAAGTCTACGCTATAAACCGTTTATGAGGTCAAATAGGAAGTGGAAATAGATTGAATAGCCAGACGTCTCCACTAGTTGCAAAAAGAAGTCAGTTTAAATGAAAATCTTGCCACACAATTTATTACATCAGTAAAAAATATTTCTGAGAAGTTAATGGTCTCAATTGCTTTGATGTTGATTTGGTAAATGATGTAGTATGGCAAACATAAGTGTGACTGACAGCTGGTTTTGTCCAGTAGGACTCTGGTCGCAGGTGACACCTGTAAACTTCCACTAGCAAAACGTCGCCATGGTGTTGATGATCGTGACCACTTCACTACACTCACCAGCCACTTTATAAGCAGTACGTACACAGAATACCTGCCGCCACCATATGATTTCGACAACAACAGTAATCTCTTTCTACATCTGGGTGAAAAGACCGAGGAGGAAATGTTGATGCATGCGCAGAACGCCAAGTCTGAAGCGTATACATGCAGGAGTAATAGGACTATGAATCACATTATCCAGATATGTTAGTCCGACTAAGATTAGCTCGATTAAACAATCGTGTTTATATGACATTAAGAAAACAGAACTAAAATCGGACTTTTAACCCACTGAATTACTGTTTCCTATAATTTTGTCCATATTCCTAGACAAACCCCTCTGACCTCTACCATCAACAAGGCATATTCACTAAATGGATACTGCATTTACTCTTTTTCTGGCCATTCAATAAACCCTAGATGTTGTTGTGTGTGAAAATCCCAGTGAATGTGCAGTTTCTGAAATACTCTAGCCTGTCTGGCAAACTCAAACTCACTAAACACACCTTTCTTCCTATTGTCTTTCTGACAATGTCTTCACAACTCAACGGACTGCGTTGCCCCCAAGTGACTGGCTGATAAGATATGCTTTACCAAGTATATGGACAGCTGTACCTAATAAAGTGGCAGTGAGTGCATAAGTATGTCTTCAAATGAACTGCGACAACATGTGTTTATGCACACGCCTCTAATCAGACTAGGACAGGGCTGGGCATGCTTATCAATTATGAACACACACACTCACACAGGGTTGACTCAACACATTCTTTGGCAACAGGAATGACAAACTCGCAGTGTGAAACATGTGGCGTGGTTAAATAGACAGTAAATGGGATGGCAGTGCAAATGCTTCAAGACTAGTGACTCAGGTGTGATTACAGGTGTATTAGGAGAGCGAGACCAAGACAGAGCACAACCGGATTACTATTTAGACTTTTCTGTAGCAGTACTGCTTATAATTGCTGCGCTCCTCTCCTACATTTTTCGTACCATATCTTTTCTCAAGAAAATACATACTGCAATACTATAACATAATCAGGATGCACCCCCTACAAGACTATAATGTTAATAGTTCTATATCCACACGTGTAGTCGTAGTACAACAATAGAAAATCAGGTGGATCTACTCTAGAAGTTTGTTTGTGTCTTGGTGTGAAAGAGCCATTATTTACTCCATCGATTACATTAAAGGTGAATTTAACATTGTGGCAAGAACAATATGAATATGAAAGTAAGGGGTTAAGTGTATGTAATATGTTTAGCAATTTTGATACTGATGTCCCATTAAACAGAAGCAGCAGCATCAGCAATAACCCACTGGAACTGTGTGCAGTGCAGGGTTTTTCCTGTTCTCTGCGTCCTTCGGTCTCAAACTGCCACACTTTTATCTTGGCTGCCACAGAACACAACATACAGTACAAAAAAAGACCCCATTAGTGTCTCTCAGTAACACACGTAATGACAAAACAATGTTTCCCAACACTGTCATAGATTTTGGTGAATCTTTCAGGTATGTTTCAGCCAATGTGTCATTTAAAGTCAGACTGACAGTGGAGAGACAGTGAGAGATAGAACATGAACCTGGTTCTCTTTAACTGCCTGCCATGACTGTAGGATGAGACGAAAACAAACTAAACAACAGTCTTATTGATCAACACTCAAACAATCTGTTACATTTAAATGCGATTTAGAAGAGATCAACATTTTAGGTTCCTCTTCTACCTCTTACTACCGTAGGGGAACCAAAAGTGAGAAGAATCTGGTCTCAGATTACCTTGTGTGTAGGGGAGGACAGGGCAGGATGGCTGTGTTGGCCACTCCCCTGTAGCCAATGAAACTTCATTGAAGCTTTTTTTTTTTAACACCTGATTAGGGTCTGATTGGTTACAGCTGTGTTGGCCACTCCCATGTAACCAATGAAACTTCACACCTGGTGATGGTGATGACTCAATAGAAACTAGGTCATAACAGCAGCATTCACAGGAGGTATGCAGTGGTCAAGAAGGAGCATAAGCCTGAATAGTGGCGTTCACATAATGTAGGTGCACGCCCACTCTGCAGGTAAAGTTCAATGAGCTTGATTCAGGCTACCATTGGCAGCCAGTGAAGTTTGATGAGTGGAATGACATGTCTGCTTTTAGGTTGGTTTTAAGACCAGCCACACAGCTGTGTTCTTGATTATATGCAGTGGTTTCACTGGAAACGAGAAGAAGGTCATTACAATAGTTGAGGTGGGGGATGACCATGGCCTGTACCAAGACTGGGTTTTCGTCTTGAGTCAAGTTCAAGTAAGAACTGTTTTCTAATGTTGTACAGTGTGGAGCCACATGTCTGGACATGGTCACCATGAGACTATATCTTGGAGAGGTTTAGCAGAAGCAAGATCCATGTTGCTATGTCTGCAAGACAAGCTGAGATCAGCACTTAGACTGAGATAAAGCTGTGTGTCAACAGCATTGCAAGGGTATGAGAAACCATGTGAGCAGATGAATGCACCCAAGGAAGAAGTGTAAAAAGTATAGAGGAGGGGCCCCAGTACTGCGCCTTGGGGGACTCCAGTGGGAAGCAGTTGCGAGGCTGTAAAGGAGCACCCTGTGAGGTAAGATCTGAACCAGAATGGAGCAGTGTCTGAGATGACCATGTCAGACAGATAACAGGATGTATCAAAGTATCATACAAATGTATGAATCCCTATTAAAATCGTCTCATGTCTCCTTACTGTGAATGTGTATCATGCCCGGATTTCTGTTTTCACATGGAAACTTGCACTGTGACGATTCTGGACAGCATTTTCTTGTCATTCTATTATCATACATATAGGGCTGCATATTTCAAAATAATTGACATTTGACCAAATTCTACAGTACTGCAGGAATTCAGGCTCAAAGAAAAAGTTTGGTTTGTTGAAAAAAACAGAAAAAAGTATATCTTGATGACCATATTGTGCAGCTCTAATACACACAGTCAGCCAGACTCACAGTGAGAAACACAGACCAGCTACTACTACCTACACTAGTGATGACAGTTAACCTTGAACCTTACAGTGACAGTAAATCTGTAAATCAGTGAGGTAAAAATAGCTCCATGATGGGTCACAGACCTGAAAACAAGCCTCCTCCAAACTTTATACAGAGCATCATAGCTCTCTCACAAATGCACTATGACAGACTGATTTGTTTTCAACATCTGTGTCTGTTTAAGTCACACAGACTTAAATCAGTCATTTTGTTTAATATATTATCTTAATTATAAAACCACATCGCAGCTCTATGACTGAAGATCTGAAGAGGTGATGCATAATGTAATGTAATGCAGCAGAGAGAAAGGACACTTAAGCTGTGTTTTCATCATGGAACAGTCTGGTTTGGTACGGTATGGTGCAGTTTGGTTGGCGTTTTGCGACAGAACTTCCTTTACATGATAGGCTTGGTACGTAGCGTGACGTTGTACCAGTGTACCCGACAACGAACAACGACATCGAACACAACACAACAGGCAACAACACAGCAGCTAATTTTTTTCTGCTTAGTTTGTGGCTGTTTGTCTCAAAAATACACCAAACTTTGTATGAGAATAGACTGCAGGTGTTGAAGAAACACCAGTCGCAAGGGAGTCTCGGGTCTAGCTCTACCCTACATACCATTACTCTCGTACTCCAAGGAAAGGGAACCCGCAAAAGGAAATGGTTGAGCCAGTTATTTTGGTACTATTACTAATGCAAAAGCAAAAAAATGCATACCATTCCAAACCCTACCATTCCACTCAGTGGAAACACGCCATTAAACGCATGGAGCATTGATCAGCATTAAAAAACGCTGATCAGAAGATGTCTTGCTGAGAAAGTGGTCTCTAACCAACGTGAAACCATGTGGTTTTTGTGATTGGATCAGATCGCATTCAGTACGCATTACGACTGTTCAGACCTGTAGCTCGATACGGCCACAAGGACGGATGTTAATGGGGTCCACACTTCCAATTATTATTTACTGTAGTGTTCCAGTAAGATAGCGAGTCACATGGATGTAACTCAGCCATTGCTCATTTTATTATATACACACACCAGTGTTTTATACGGTGACACGTCAACATGGTGTCTGTGAGGAAAAGTCTGAACAGTACAAGGCTGATGAGAAACTAGATAACAGACGTCCAGACAACCTGAGTCAAAGTCGTAAATGTATAAACATGATGTGAATGAATGAGGGATTCTTAACTCTGTGCCTTGACCTACTAGTTTAATACACAAACTTGTGATTGCATTTCCATTACGTCTGGTACTCAGATCAGGGTCAGTGGACTTCTGCTAGTTTATTATGCTGACTTAGATGATGAATTTACTTTACGTGACTCCAAAGGATATTTTCACTGTCAGGAACTTGTCAATCAATAGACAAAAAAGTGCTCAATCAAGTCAGACTTGATTAATCAGCCCAAGGGCATGAACTTCACACTACACCACACTGCAATGTGTTGGTTTCTACATACAAACAAGAATTACCATCTTGTGATTGATTATCACCGCCAACTAGTCAAATTCCAGCGAAAAACGTTCAAAATATCTTGTTGAGTTCTGGATTATGGTTGAAACAATGGCAGACCTGCAAACATGTACTCAATTTATCATTCTAAAATATGCAAAAACGCTGATGACTCCTGAGTTCTACCAGTTGTCACAACCGAGCATGACTGAAAAATGTGTAAAATCAGAGCTACCTTAACTATTTGACTACCAACTATTGTGTTCGGACGGAAGATCAGGAACACACAACGTGAAACAAAACACATCTGAAGTAAATCTGACTCCCCAGATTTTGAATTGTAAAAGCCTTTGAGTTTTCCATATTTCCATATCTAATTTTCACTTTTCACATTTTCAATTTGTATTTTTAAATGTTAAAAATACGATTCAACATGAGCAGATTTCTGTGGAAATAATTTACAGGCTTTTAAAATTCATCATCTGGTGAGACAGACTTAACATGACTGTCGCCAGCACAGAAAATGAATATAGGCAGGATATAAAGACCAGCTAAACAAACACCAAGGGTAGAAAAGCCACCACCTGCACTGAAATATGTGCTTGTGAATAAGAGAGGATGGAGGGTATGCAAGAGTTGGGCAGGGGGGCAAGCAGCAGCCAGAGACCCAGGTGATTCAGAAGTGATCTGCATCCATACTGACATGCCGTATAAAGACATATATCACATCCACCCACAGGTATACCAAGCATGTGCATACTAGTAAGAACTGGATACTTTTCTCCTCTGTAGTTGTTTGCCCACTTTCAGAAAGTACAACTAATGAGAAACAAGAGAAAAAATTCAGCGCAGGGATATCTGCCAACAACACGCTGGAAGTGAAACTGAAAGTAAGGTATCAGAGCTTTTCTTCCACAACTGATGGTCTCACCAAGGCCAATAAGAACCTATCACAGACTGAATGAGCTCAACTGCATCGTTATTTCTAAAGGTCTCACAATTCTTAAACTAAAACAATGTCAAGGTACTGTGGACAGCAGGCATATGGCAGTAAAGCAATGCAGAATCTATACATTTTCAAATGGAAATGCAGTAGTATGTATGTAGCTGCCACAGTGAGAGCACCAAACTCATCAGTTACCACATCAAATCCAGACAATTTACCTCTGAACAAGGTACCCAATCCCCATTGATTGGAATAATTGGGCACTCTCAATTAACCTCAGCCGCAAGGGCTACATCCAGTGTCCACCCAGTGCCGGTCCCAAGCCTGATCACATAGAAGAAGAATTTAATTTTATTAATAAATAGGGAAAGTATTCCTCTGCATTTGACCCATCCTAATAGTAGGAGCAGTAGGCAGTAGAGCATGCTAAACAGTTTGAAAACACACAGCTCAGACACAACGTAATTAATAAACTCATCTGTAATAGACTTCTGTGAGACTTTGTTATTTAAATTCCTCACTGCATAAATGCATAATTCACTCATTTGTCAACAAAGCTATGACTCATCCCTTCCATGTACTGCACCTTGATGGGAGACTTGTTTGCCACCATATTATCCTTCCACTATCGCTCTAGAGCAAATCCTCGTCCAAAGGCAGACCAACAGCTCTAAAGCAGTGTTACACAACAGACCATATGCACAGGCCTGGGTGACAGGTGAGAGTCTGAGGCATTAAATGTGATAACATAACCAGGATAATGAAAAGCAGAGGGGGGCACATGGCGTGTCAAAGGGACAAGGCAGTGAGAGCAAGGTGAAAAATGAAACTGGTGCATTAGCATTATTCGGCCTTTCACTCATGTTAAAACTAAGCAAAGCAAAAGACAAGAGGAACAATCGGCATATACGGCATATACTGTCCGAACTTAAGCTTTTTCTAACTTCAGCGCAACTTCTTTTCTAATCAAATAATTGACTGGTGATTTTGAGTTTCAGATAGAGGAGAAGAGGATGGAAAGAGATAGAGATGTATTGTTTTATCAATGTGCATTTTACTATACAGTATAGGCCATGGAGTGTAAAAGAAGTTAGACATGACAGTGGGTTTAGTTATAAGGTATCTACACAAAGGCTGAAATGTCACATGAAACTAGTGAAGAGTGTCCAGCAAACAACAGAACAATTCACAAACTGTGAATTGAGCCACTTTCTTGAAATATGTCTATGGAGGCTCTCAGTTATCCAGGTCATCATAACCTTGTCTTCAAGAACACTGAAGCAAGTCCAGAGGCCGACTATCTAGACTTCTGAGGGAGCTTGAAACATTTTTTTAAAGTAAAAAAAAAAGGTTTTCTGTTGGTATGACCTATCCCTGACAAACGGTTATAATTATAAAACAAATATGTATTCCTCTTACTATTTAACTATTCACAAACCTGTAATACTGCAAGCTTCCCCATTAGGACTGTTACATCACTAACTATTATGATAATTATCACTGTCATGTATCTCCAGAAACCTGTCAAACCCCATTTGTCTTTGCCACAGAAACAAATATTCAAAAGGTCGCCTCTTGCTCTGAGCAGGAAACTGTGAGCCTCTGTTTCAGCGGGGAAACTAGATGCTACTCTCCCCCTTTTCTCTCCCTCAACAAAAGCTGCATGTCAATCTCTCACTCTGTTGCTGTTCACCAGTCTGTAAATAGAGAGTGATGGCACCATTTAGAGCCAAGTGTGAATGCACTCTGACATAAGGCCTGACAATAGAACAGACAGTCTCTGTTTGCAAGTGACCTAAGTTCAGGCGGCCCGCGAGGAATTCCCTACTGGCAAGATTAGCTCCATTGATGCTGAGTATTGAGCCAGACTAAGTGTGTATGTGTGTTTGTGTTAAGACAGAGACACCATTTGGACAGAGAGTTGACTTAACCCACAGCAAAGAAAAGCAAGCAAACGTTGGTATTTTAGTTACGGTACCCATCTCTGTTTTCTTTTTATTGTACTAAATGTCCTATTATGTGTGCTTCTTCTTTTAAAAAAAAAAGTTCTCTCTTGAGTAAGGAATATGTTAACTGCATGAATTACTTAACACCACTAAAACAAATTCCTTTATTGCCACTTAGCAAACGATGTGCGCCGGGACTGAGAGTAGACTGCGGTGTCAAATTTCCACCCACATTTTCAAGCAACTGTCAATCTATTCTCTGCACCATCACACTACTATTCTTCAAGTGATGGGAGCAATATGGTGATCAGCTGTTCAATCCAATGGAATCCATAACAATACCTGCCTCAGCACAGTAAAGCCGGGCAGCCCTCCTCTTATCAACTGTGATCTCTAGCTCCAACAACAAGCCACAAACAGAGACAGCGGGACAAACAGCCCATGGAGGTTATAGCCTTAGAACTGGACTAAGAATATATGATATAATATAATATAATATAAGGACTATATGAGACACAATCATATATCATAGCTATCCATGTAGTGTGGGTATATACGTTCTATGCTATCCTTGTGCCAGAGCTGTCCATGAGTAGGCAAGTCCCCAGCAAGCATCTCTTAGGACAGGGGCCAGATTTGATAATGTGAAGAGATCCGGAGGTCAGTGGTCCCTTCAGACCTTTTTTAACTTTTAATTTTCATTGTCACAATTATCATTCTTAAATGGCAATGTAACCGAAAAAAACAAAAAAACAATTTTCTTTCACATCATGGAGTCAAATAAAATAATGACATAATGTGAGATGAGTGCATTAATCTGTCCCTCACAGGTGGGTTTTAAAGCCGGGACTCTGGGTTCTAGATGCAACTTTATTAGCTGATATAAAGGGGGTGACACGTGACTGAGGCCGATTTCCTGTTTGACTCCACCCCGGGCTATAAATAATACATACAAAGCCGGAGCTGCGGGCCGTACACAATCTGACCGAGGGCTGGACTTTGGACATGCCTGTCATCATAGTTGAATACAACCTACTTTCTGTCCACTACATAATAATAAATTCATTATTCATTAAAAGTCTGACACAACTAACAGCTTAATTAGGAACCTTACAGAGAGGGTTACATACATCAGTGAGGAGTTCTATATCTGAGAAGATCATTTTGGATTATTTACAGATCAACATAAACAATCAAAGGCAGAGTAATTATTATATATTGACTGCTACTGAATGTTGAACGAGAGCCAGCTGATATGAATCCAAACACACCGCTCTTCCTGGATCTCTAATCTTATGTTGTTTCAACAGGACAAACTCGTCAGATAACATATTTCGATGCCGCCTCGGCATGTCGTGACCCCACACAACCCTGTGACCATGTTTAGACAATGTAGCCCATCAACCTTTGCCCTATGCACGTCTGAACAGTCTCATCGTTATCGTTTATTTTTAGCACTGTCCAGATTTTTATCACAACTTTGATGCTCAGCATGTTATCACAAACTCAGTAAACTTTCCTTTTTTTCACTTTGATATGGTTTTTAAGGTCAAATCAATGATTAGCGGAACCTGCATTTAAGACCGGTGACAGTCTTTGTGACCATCTTGTGTCTTTACCATTCAGCTCCTGTAAAGTAAGATTCAGTTCATTCAACAAACTCATAAACAAGTCAGAGGTGACCAGCTGACTTACCCTTGAGTTTCTCCACCACACTCAGCCCCGCTCTCTCCGCCACCCGCCCATCCTCCCTCTGGTAGCGGTCATCCAGGAATCGGGCAGTGGCCTCTGACAGGTGGACCTTTCCTGCCACGCCCAGCTGCTCCATCAGGTTAGCCAGATTGACATCGTTCGACCACACATCAAACTTGAAGCGTTTAATTCCCAGGATCCCACAGAGAACAGTGCCTGTGTGGACACCAACTCGCATGTTGACAGTCTCACGTGTCTCCTGACAGAACTGTTCGATGGCCTGGATCATGCCCAGACCCATCTCAACACAGCAGTAGGCGTGGTCCGGTCTGGGCTCAGGGCAACCTGCTACGCAGTAGTAGCAATCTCCCAGGGTGCTGATCTTCTCACAATGAGTTAGTTCACAGAGCCGGTCAAAACGTCCAAACAGGTCATTGAGAAGTCCCACCAAGGCTGGTGCTGACTTATTGGCAGACATTCTGGTGAAACCCACAATGTCTGCAAAGAGGATGCTCACAGGCTCCATGCGTTTCATGTTGAAGGGCCTAAATATTATCTGTCCACGAGGGATGGAGGTCTTCTTGCGTTTGTGATTGTTGTGAGGGTGATTTTTGGGGCTCGTGGTACTTTGGGCTTGTGAAGCTCCGCAGTTTCCTCCACCACCCACAGAGATGGCTGAGGCAGAGCAAGCACCAGAGGAGTAACGCTTGCCGGAGTTCTCCCCACCACCCTCATCGTCGCCCTGCTTCATCAGCTCGTCTGCAACTCTCCGTGGCATGACTGAGTGAATCATGCGTTCCTTCAAGGCCTTCTCCACCTCCAAGTCTTTGCCATGCATGATAGCCTGGCCCACTTTGAGGAAGGTGCTGCGGGAACGAACCTCTGACATGATAAACAGGTGGATGCCAATGACATGGGCACACAAATGGAGCAGAGCTTTGGCTGGACCAAGCCAGCGGAGTGTGTCTCCTTCCCAATCGGAGCCCGAACCCTCTGCTCCAGTATTCCTTCTGCCAGATTCATAATTGCTTTGAAGCAAGGGCAGCCATCCTAGTGCTTCAAATAAAATAGAATAGAGAAGCCCGAGCATCACTGAGGCATACAGACGAACATGGAGGACACTGTATAACAACAGCAGAACTTCCATGCACAGGGAGAAGGTGCCTACAGGGGAGATGCAGTGGGTTATAGTTTGTACTATTTCATCTGGTGAGTGATATGAGGCATTCCCACCACCGGCCCACTCCAGCTCAGTGTAACCAGCAGTCTGTATCTGTGGAGCTAAGGTAATAGCGAAGGTGACCGCTATCAGGAGCAGGGAGGTTTGGTTGTACAGCCACGTGTAGGGCTGTGTGAATGTGAACAAAAAAAGGAGCACTAAAAAGACCAAGAAGGAGACTGTGGGTGCTAGGAAGGTCAAAGGGCTGCAGCGGTCGTTATTGACCCCAAAGTACACCCCCCAGAGTACAGCTGCCACTGTAAGGTAGAACAGGACATAACGGAAGCGCCTCTGTGTCTGAGGAAAACACCTCTCTTGACACGCCTCTTCCAGGATGGCTGAGTCAAATTTGGGGTCCCAGCATTGGGCTGCAGAGCGTTCAAACAACGGTGGTGCCTTCCTGTGGACCCTCAAAGCAGAGGTCACAGCTGGCCTGGACTCTGCTGAGCTGCAGCTGGAGGAAATGCTGTATTTGTGGGGGTCAGGGTTCACAGTACTCGCAGTCCCACAGCCTCCAGCTCCTCCAGCTCCTCCAGCTCCACAGTTGGCAGCCCTCAGCGGCTCATGTCGATGCACGTGTGGCACGCTGTTGGTGATTCGCACGGTCACAGCTCCGTCTCCGCTGGAGTCGCAGCTGACTTCGGTTCCAAGCATCAGGAGCTGCCGGTGCTGTTGCAGAGTGGCCATATTGAGTGACGTGACGAGAAAACGAGGGGGCTGTTGAATATTAATAGTGTCTTCTGATGGCTCTCAGGCCACTACAGACGTGGGTGCGTGTGTGCACATGTGGCACGGCGAGGAGGAGGAGAGAGGGAGAGACACAGACATAGACCGAGAGAGAGAGAGTGCAGAGGTGCTTGCTGGAACGATCACACTGCATGAATGGTGAGCGCCGAACATACGTGACGTCTACGCACACAGCAGTCTCCACACTCACTCACACATCACGCACCGTTCCAGTTTCTTGAGCAGTCCATTATCCGACCTCGGGTTTTGCGTCAGTACTCACATTACACGCATCCCTCTCTCCAAAGAGGCTCTGGGTTTGAGCCCGGCGTTCTCTCCAGCTGCGGTAAAAACACTGTCATCACTCTTTCTGCCCCCTGACTTGAACATCCTTCTCGGAAAAGGACTAGTTCGTGGTGATGCAACGTGTGTGTGCGCGCGCGCGTGTGTGTGTGTGTGTATGTGTGTGTGTGTGTGTGTGTGTGTGGGGATCAAGTCGCTCCTGACGTTACATGACTGGAAATGACCTCCTCTGGATGTGCGCGGTGTGTCGATGCTGCTGGCATCACACAGTCAAGACAGCTTCAGGGAAATACCCAGATTCTTTCTTCATCCCGAATTCGAATTGTTGGCATGAGGCAGGAGGATAAAACACACACACACACACACACGCGCGCGCGCTCAGGTCCGGGGTTTGAATGAATGAGCAGTTATTGATGCAGGCTGTCAACAGCTGGCTCCAAAAGTCACTATGTCCCTGTGTTTCCACGACGTGTTCCCTTTGTTTCAAATCCCCCCTAAAGTGCTATTAAAATATGAAAACCCCGCATCAAAACTACAAAAAGTAAAAATATATAGTCAAAAGTAATAATTTAATCACTTTGTTGTAACATCGGTTTTTAGCTGCTATATTGTGTGTTCTGAATCAGACTTAGTCTATCATGTAGATAAACTTTTCATTCCGTTAATTATGCAAAAAGAAAAGAAAAAGTGTGTCATTTGAAATTCTGACTACTTTAACTTCCACTACATCCTCTCATATATAACTTGGTGGGCGATGGATTTTGCATTTCGCACCTTCACACACTCTTCTTCCATCTTTAATCCAGCGGGTCCTTGCAAATAATCCAGACTGAGTTATTTTGGAGTCCTGTCCAGTCCAGGAATGGGATCATGAAAGGCCTGACAGGCAGGCCTGTTCCCACGGATCCAGCCCCGTCCTTTCCTGGACTGCCTCTTCGGATCTCCACGGTTTATTCCCCCCTCTGCCTTCCAAAGAGGGGGTCGGCGAGGGCTGTGCGCGATCCACAGAAGCGTAATCCGAAAAGAGAAGCGCAGAAAATACCATCCACTCGCCCAGTTTAGCGAAGCTTTGCATCTGCTGGGAGTGTCTGCAACTTGTTGCGCGCAGTTGGCAAAACATAGGCTACAGCTATGAGGAACAGCCTCGTTCGGGACAGGCTGGTCTATAAATAGTGATGATCAAAAACGCCTGCAATAACAACACCAACGGCGTGTTAACATCTAAATGCTCGTCTTCAACTCACTCCGTGGAACAACAGGAGCGCTTCATACAAATACAAACACGCGACACTTCAAAACCAAGTCGCAAAACGCGTGCAAAACATAAACAACTGTGGTGGGGAGGTGGGGGGGGAAAGCCCCCTTCTCGTTTCCAAAAGCTCCCAAACTTTTTTTCCCAGGCCGTATTTCCTGCGTTTGAAGAGGAGACCCAGTTAGGAGTCTCTGGTTATTTGGAGCAGAGGCTGGATTTCCTGCCCTCGCATTCCCCCAGAGCACAGAAGTAGAAAATCCCCAGAGCAATGCAGGAAAGCCCGCGGATATCTCCACAGTGAGATAATTAAAAGACGCCCCCCTCATAAACAGCAGTGTCTCCTTATCGCAAAGCCATTCCTTGGGTCTGGACAGCACTAGTTTTCGCTGGCATGCATGTGTCCAACAAACACAAGGCTGCGCGCTCTGGCTGTGGTGCGTCCTCTTCCGTCCGCCGCTGGTTGCCACCCTTTCCCCTCTCACACTCAAGTCTCTCTGTCTGCTCCAGGGCTGGGGGGAGCCACAATAAAAGCCGAGCTGCAGCCGGAGTTCAACGGCTACTTTGTGCGTCTTCTCCGGGAGAATTCCTCTCCCTGAGCCTCCACCATCTTCGCTCTGACTGGGTCGGAAATCCTCCCCCAGCCACTTGTGGCGGTGTGGGTTGTTGGGACCAAACTGTCAAGTAAACCACACTTTAGAGAAACACTATTTCCGGTGAGTTAAGAGATTATATATAATCTGTGTGCGTGTGTGTGTGTGGTAATAAGATTAATCAATAATACCAAATAATTATTGGAACAAATGGAGGATTACAAGTGTGTCAGGGAACTACGGTGGCCTTGGTGTACCTAAAAGGATGTCTTACTTTATTTTTTTTAGTATGCATCCTCTCTTCAAAATGCAGCACAAGATGGCAGCCTCCACATAGCAAGGCCCTTGCACCATAGTATAAAAATAAAAATCGTACTAAAACTATAAAAAAAAACAAATTAGTTTTCAAATTAGTAGTACACACGCCTACAAATACACATGTGGGTAGTATATTTAATTCCTGCCAAGAAATCCTCATTTACATTTAAAATAATGCAACATATCAATGTTCAAAATGCATTCTTGCAGTTAAAGATTATAAACAAATTCCCTTGGACAGTTTTTATAGTAGAACACAATACAGCGATGCACAATAATAATGTGTATGTTATATTTTTTTTATTTGTACGCCAAATGATTTCAAACTTGTTGAAACTGGGACAAAATCAAACGATTTAAAGTGTTCTTTCATTGATTTTACTTCAACGAGGTACATTAATGTCGGGGAAATATATAGATATATGAAGGGAAAATACAATAAAAGACTATAAGAATATATATTTGGATAGAGTTGTGATAATTCAGTCTTTAAGTTCAAGCAGAAAAAAGTAAAAACAAAGAGGAGAGAAAGAAGGATGGTGCTATGTGCTTTGTTTGTATTTCTATAAACACTGTGTTTCTATGGAATTAAGTGATGAGATTATGATTAGCAGATGAATGAGAAGAAGATACATTGCTGATTCAGTGTGTGTGTGTGTGTGTGTTACTCCTTTGAAGAAGTAATAATGATGAAACACTAAATCCAATAAAACAAATAACCCCCATTGAATTGTGTGTGTGTGTGTGTGTGTGTGTGTGTGTGTGTGTGTGTGGTGTGGATCTTTTGTTGAAGAGCTTACAAGGGTCTGTTTGCAGAGTCGATAAAGCCACACTGATAAGTCTGTGTTAACAACACTGTGACCGAAACCTGGGAGTACTGCTGGTCACCTCGGCAAACACCGATTACACACACTGAATATGAGCTCACTGTACATGCCCGAGTGTGTTTGTGTTGTGGTGTCATATGTTATTGATTGCTCTGGGAAAGTTCACTTCAGGGAAACCTGCAGGTTGTCGTGCACTTATTTGATGAAATGTGGTGAAAAAGGTCAAGGACTACTTAAAGCTCCTGCTCCTTGCCACAACATACTGTTATGGCACTTTTCCACTATACAGTTCCAGCATGACTTGGCTCTACTTGGTCCACACACTTTAATTTCCACAAACTATCCATCCATCCATTGGATACCGCTGTATCCTCCACATGAAGGTCATTGTGCCTCAGCTGACATAGGATGATTGGCAGGGTCCACCCTGGACAGTTCACCAGTCCATCACAGGGCCATATAGAGACAAACAACTATTCACTCTCACACCTACAGAGTGTCCAATTTACTTAATCCCCATATTGCATGTTTATGGACTGGACGAAGCAGGAGAACCCGGAGAGAACCAGGAGAGAACCCATGCACACACAGGGAGAACATGCAAACTCCATGCAGAAAGGCCCTGGGTTAGGGCATTTCTGCTAACCACTACACCAGCCGTGTGGCCCTTCCACAAACTATTGACGAGCAAAGCAGTTGTTCTGGGTGTAACCGAATCATCGGAATCAGTTAATTAAAATGATTAGTTCAGTATTTCCTGCATGACCGGAGCACGGACTCTGTCTGTTACTGAACTGAAATACAGCTGAACGGTTTGTACACATGTTTTCAGGATGTTTAAAGTCTTTTTAACTGATCTACAGTTCGACATTGTTTGGTTTGATTCTTGTCAGACGTTGCATATTTTATTCATTTATTAATTTAATAGGGAAATTGCAACAGACATTAAACTATTAATATGCCAGATTATGGCCATCGACAAATGTACTGTACATCTGTACTGTAAACTTTTACAGTACATGGTTTCAAGCTGAGATGTGATAACAGGCGGCCATTTAGTCCATCAGCTGACAAACACAAGGAAGTTTGTAAGCAAATTAAGCAGCATTTCTTTGAGTCATCTTCTGAATTCATAATTTATACGATTCTTCATCCAGAACATCCTGAACTGTTTTGCTCAACCTTACGTTGTAAAACTTACCTGTAAATCCATTTATTTACCAGTCATTTTTAGATTTTTGTTGTCTCTTTAACTCTGTGGGGCTTCTTCTCTCTATAGACTCCTGTCATATTTTTTTTAATCATATGGTCATGGAGATTTTCCACTAATAAATGCAGCTGTTATAAAGACATACAACTTTTTTGTACCATTCACTGTTAAGCAGTCACTCCAATAGAATGTGCCTTCAATGCCGGAGACAGTAGTTTCAGGCGACTACCGTTTGCGCCACCTAACGACGGTCTAGAAACTGCAGCATTTTTTTGTAAAGGGTTATTCCACCCAATCACCAACTCCATGATTTTGAAGGTTTATTAACAGGCAAATACTACGTTGTGCGTTACTACTTTCTTTATATATTTAAAGGTTTATTTCACTCAAATACTAATACTAATGTGCCCAGATTTGTGTAATAATCCTCATAATTACCTCATTTTCAGGTCAAGTCAAAAATCATAAGCTATGAAATTTAGAATGACTTTTTTTTTCATTTTACGTGACTGTGAACATAATGACTTTAGCACTCCAAATGTTCATGCATTTGTTTTATTGTTATTTTATTTTTTTTACAGTAACACAAACACATGGATAGAACTGAAACAAACAAATCAACAGGGTTCCCTGAACATTAGGAACACAGGCATTCCACACCTTTTCTTTGCTGGAGACAGAAGAAAAAGAAATGAAAACCAAACAAACAAAGAAGGCTATACAGCACACAACAGCATTTGACATGCAAGCCGACAGAATAGATCTAAATACTGTAACTGACTAATACAAATCCCAAAGCTAAACATCGAACTTTTGAATATTGTAATCTCTGATCTTCATTATACATTCATAGTTTACACACCTTTGTAAATGAGAAAACTCGTTTTCCCTCCCGTTTTAACCAGAAAGAGCCACCAAATAACCAAATATTTAATCATCTCAAATAACAATGTACATGTTCTATATCAACAAATAACCAGAAACTCTGGTTTGGTAAACACTTTTTTAATTCGTTAAATGACCGTTTTGAACTTTATAACAAAGTAGTTTGAGTACCCTTAGAACAGCTAACACAAAGTTCCTCGTGTAATTCAAGCATTCATACCTCTTTTCACGTCGTCAATCCGGCATTAACTGCTCTGCTGGAGCCATGATAATTAAAGCGCTATATGCCGTCGTGTCCAACAGGTGGCGCTGTTAAGACAAAGCGGTAACCGCCTGAAACTGCTGGTGCCTGAAACTACTGCCTGCGGCATTGCAGGCACCCGCCTTCTCAGTCACTCTGATTGAATAAAGACGCCTCCCCGTGGCTGTTTCTAGTCACTGCATGCAGGAGATATTTAACCAACAGATGTTATTTTTTTCCTGTAATGGGGCTTTTACTTTACTTTATGAAGCTGTACACAGGCAGAGACGTACGGAAAATACAGTATAATACAGTAAAGAAACAACTGTATTTTCTTGGCTTCTGCACAGGCTGAAGTTAAATTGAATTGCTGATTTTTATTTTTTCGTTTAAATTAAACGTTAAATCCACCTTTCTTGTTCTTTTAATATGGATGTCATAACATATGTCTAACATAAAGTTTTGGAAACGTATAAACGATATAATAGGAAAAAAATTAATAATTAAGATAAATACAATTTGAATAAAGATGTGTCTAAGTAACAATCCCAGCAATAATGGAGTTTAGATGAAAATACCTGTCGACTATTCACAGAAGATAACAATAGTGGTTGATTCACTGCTGAATAAAAACACACAGAGAATTCCCCTCTCTCCTCTTTTTATTGTTCCACCGCTGGAAATACAGTGTGTGCCCACAGCAGATTCGACAGATTCGTCAGACTTTGCAAACGACACAGATGACGTAAGAGCATTTTTAGATCTTCTGTGTTTATGTCTAAGGAAAGACACTTGAATAAATAATGTACAAACTTGAAAACAGACAAAAAAAACATAAAATAATACAACGACCATTCTTAGATTTCAGTAATATACTGTATCACCATCACTCCTGTGGAAATAAAGGCTTTATTTATTTATTTTTTCTGAGATCAAAGAGTCTCTCAGACAACAAGAAAAAGTCAACTCTTCACACACTTTTTAGTCACACACTGTAGTCAAAAATACTCACACTCTTTCCTTTGTTTCTTTGCACCTACACAAGTACTAGCTGTCATACACGACAGTGTACAATGTGTCGCAGATCATTATACAGTCATAGAAAAGTACGTGTCAACTTTTTCTAACATCTAAACATACCACAAGTGTCCCACTGTGGAAATGGTCAATCTTACAGATAAAATACACATTGTTAAATACTATCTGACCCAAGTCTGCTTGCCACGTTATCTTTTTACATTTCACACTCTTTTCTCTCCCATTCTCTGTTCAGTCTCCCCACATCCACTCTTGGAAGTCACAACATGTGGGGATAACAGAAAGACCCTGTGGCTGCTGCTGCTGCCACCACCATCTGCCTCCTCTGTTCCTCCTCCTCCAGCTCACTGCCTCCTCCAACGATTCTTGGGTTTCTCTTCACAACTGGGACCATCACAGGTGCCAGGGAGAGGTGGAGGGGTTGTTGGTACGGGTTTAGTTGGGGCAGGCGCGACCATAGTCTTGCTGATGCCGCTGAGCAGAGCTGGGAGCTCGTGCGAGATGGCCTTCTCGATCTTCTCCAGCAGGCAGCCGCCGGACCAGCTGCAGTGGGAGGAGAGCTGCTTGAAGCTGGAAATGGGGTTCACGCCAAAGAAGTCCTGGTAGGCCTCCTTGTTGGGCAGATCGAACTTGCTGACGTTGGTCTTGGCCAGGATGGACTTGAAGATGTAGTACTTGTCTGGGTCATTGACAATGTCTTGGAACACTTCGTAGGGGTCGCTGAACCAGCCCAGCTTGTCGTAGTAGGTCTGGAGGTAGCGGTCCACCAGCAGGGCATGGATGCGCACACGGATGCCATGCTGGCGGATGAAAGCGATCTTGTTCTCCATCTGGTTCTCGATCACCTGCAAGAAGAAAAAGAGAAAAAAGGAACATATTAACCCTGAGCACTTCTGTGTTCAAACGTACAGTATATACATTGGCTATAAGAATGTGCAATAAAGAGTGTCCTACATCCTTTATTTCAGCACAACCTAGGCCATCAGATTTGGAAATTTAAATCTACGTCACAGTTCAAAGTTTATGAACAAAAATAAAAGAAAAACGGTCTAATATAAACGTCAATTTACCATGGTGCACCTAAGCACTGAGGGTTAAGCGAGAGAGAAACAGAGAAGCACACTTATAATAAAGCACACTCATCAATGTTTTTGTACCTGGTTAAGGTCCTCGAGCAGAGAGCTCTCCTCCTTCATGAAGAGCTCTCGGCTGGTGTCCGCAGCATAGTCCTGAGGCCAGAAGGAGCTGACGTAAACCCGAGGCGGCTCCGTTACGTTGATTAGTGGTGCCATGCTCCAGAACAGGGCCCCGTAGACCCTCATCAGGTCCTGTGTGGTGAGACTGTCGGCCTTGTTGAGGATGAGGCGGATCTGGGACTCGCGGCCCTTCATCTGCGTGAAAAGCATCTCCAGCTCGCCACCCACGTCCAGCTTGGTGGGGTCAAACACCAGGAAGATCAGATCGGCTCGATCGATGAACCACTGGCATACCTCATTGTACGGGTAACCTAAGGGAGAGGAGGAATGTTTGTGTGTGTGTGGAGTTCAGGTTTTCTGTCGTTCAATCAGCTGGTTGTCATGGGTTTAGCTTCACCCACACCGTACCATTACCCATTACTCCCAAGGGAAGGGTACCGATTATATTATATTGTATTTTGGTACTATACAAAAATGGAAACACGCCACACTGACTGTCCTGTCACACTGTGCTGAGGATTAGCAGAAGCTTGCGCTCGCCATTTAACAAAAGGTTCACCAAATAAAATGTATGGCAGCTTAAGTCTACGCTATCTTAAGAATATGTTTTCTATGGGTTTTTGTAATATGGCGTATGCAAGACTCAAAAAGCACATTTTCACTACAATTTTAGTTTGTTTCAGTTAATTTTATAAACAAACCATTCAGTTTCAGTTAGTTATCGTTTTTCATTTTGATTTCAGTTGGCAAAAATGTTTTTTCAATTTTAGTTTTCATTATTTCGTTAGTTTTCGTTAACTATGATAACATTGGTTGGTACCTCATACAAGCACACTTCAAAACAGCTGAACCATCACTGACATGGAGACATTCACCACAGGTAACACTCACCTCTTTCCTGCTGCTTCCTGTTTTCGATGATGCCGGGTGTGTCCACGAAGGTCACCCTCTCCAGCAGCTTGTGTGGCATCTCGATGCCCACCAGCCGCTCCAGGAAGCCTTGGCCAAACCTCTCCAGTGGAGAGAAAGACCGTGAGCTGTCTGCCGCCATAACAATGCCCTCTATGGTCCGAAACTTCTCACCATGCGTTATGACGGTGTACTCAGAGGTGGTGGGCTCGGCACCTGGTGGACGCATGAGATTATTTATTTAATCAAGTCATAATAACTATTTAAGCAAAATCTCAGATGATCAGCTGCAACCACCTGCGTCAAGATGAGAAACGTGGAGCATTTCGTGAAGTTACATTTTAATTGGTTTTAATTTTAATTTCACAAATACAAGAAACAAAAGAAACACTACATCTTTTTGGCACATCAGCACCACATTATCTTTAGCATGGGCTGGTGCCACCACCAAGAGGCGCTGTTTTCAAAATGTACAGTTTTTACATAGAGGTCTTCAGCATTGGCCCATCATCGATCATTGCAAGTTTGGTTGAGATCGGACCTTCCATTACGAAGTTATAAGAGTTTCTTTGTGTGTCGCGAGAACTTTGAAATTTTCGCCAACTTTGCCGGCCCTGTTCTCGTACGCCATGTGGCATTTTTACTAACCATAAGCATTGTAAGCTCCTGAACCTGTCCACAGTGACCACACCAAGTCTGAAGGTGATCACACAAAAGCTGTAGGACAAATACCATTGGTGCAAAATGGCCAAAATCCCCTGACCTGTCCAGTCCTCTTCGTGGTGCGTGTTTGATTATGTGTGGGACGCTAGAGGGCGACAAGTGCTTTTTTTTCACTGTGTGCTGTCATAAAACCTCACCAAAAGGAACGTAGTAATGCAGCGTTTAGTAACGGAAACGGAGTTACTGAATTTAAAAAAAACAACACATTACATTATTAGTTACTGAATAAAGTAACAACGTAATATGTTTATGGGTATCAGCACACAGTGGGGTTAAAGGGAACGAAATAGCAGACAAGGTGGCAAAAGCAACAACAGGACATAATAATACAGATTTAGCAATAAAATTAAGCAAAAAGTAAAGGAGAGATGGCAAAAACAATGGGAGGAGGAGAGGAGAGGAAGATGGTTTTACAGTATCCAAAGAAAAGTGAGAGCGGCTAGGCACACGGAAAGAAGCAGGAGAGAGGAAAATATAATATCGAGGATCAGATTTAGCCATACAGAATTGAACAACGCATTATTTCTCATCAATAAAAACAATACTAATATATGTGATCACTGTGGGCAGGAGGAATCCATTCATAATGTTAGAACACAATGTCAGAAATACCAAAGGGAGACAGAAGTAATGATTAAAATATTGAGAGACATTTATGAGGAATTGGAGTTGGTAGATGTATTGCGGAAGAACCTGAGTGAGTGTTGCAAGATATTACTTCAGTTTCTTAAAACCACATGATTGATTGGGAGGATATAGTGTGTGTGTGTGTGTGTGTGTGTGAGTATAGGTGTATGTATATGTATGCATATATAGATGGTAGTTTTTATGTGTTTTGTAGTATGTATATATATAATTATTATTTATTTTATTATTTTTACTTTTAAGTAATAGTTCAGTTAGATGAACATTTCGATCCACACTCCGAACCAGATGGTGGCGGTAATGCACCCAATCGTTGTTTGCCAACCGCCACACAGCACACCTGCTCGTCTTCACGCAGGTGGTTTTCAATCAGCTGATGACCGCTGATTGCTTCCTCCTCCTCTTCTTATATAATCTCCCTCCAGCCAACACTTCCGTGATGTTACTTTGAAGAGAAGCTGCACGAGCCGTGGAAGGAAAAGAAAGACGCGAAAAAAGTGTCGCTGCTTAGCTACTGAAACTGTTCCGGGAGGAGAGAACTTGTGGCGGTAATGCACCAACCGCCATAAAACCTCAAAAAAGGAGGGAACTTTAAAAAAAGAAGAGGAAAAAAAAGAAAGCTACCGCGGCGTGACGTCAGACGCCGAAAATGTGGCCGCGTGCATCAGCTCCTGTATTAAAAACACAGCAAGGCGCTCCAAGGTGGCGTGTTCGACCTGGTCCAGATTGGTGGCCTATCCAGAATGGTGAGTAACCTTTGTCAAGTTATCTTAATGGTGACTCTGTTTGCTGAATTATATGATCAAAATTAGCCTTACCTCAATATTAAAGCTGTGCCTCATTGTCAGCCAGTAATCTGAATTGGCAGCCGTTTTGTCTGGTTACAGCAGTTAAATCATTGGTTTAAATGGGGCTGCAACTAATTTCTATTTTCATTTACCTGTGATTTATTTTAATGGGCTACTAAAACTCAGGATACAGAATAGCATGAGATATATGTATACATTTATAATAGGAATATGACTAATATAATGCAATAATTTGAAAAATTTTTATTATATAAATTAAACAGTATAATAATAATGATATTAATATATTTACATACATATATTTATAAAAATCCTATATCATGTATCTTATTATCCTGTTAATTATAATTTATATTAATTTTTGTGTGTGTGTGTGTGTGTGTGTGTATTCATTAATGGATTCTGTTCTTTTTGTTAAGTTCCATGTAGTATCATAATAACTTCAAAATTTTTGGTTTTTAAAACCCCTTAATCGGTAGAAAAATTAAGTTTTTTATTTAAAAAGTCCAAATAATGTAATAAATGTTATGTAAATACCGTTCACGTTGTTGCAATATAGTCCATTCTAGTCAGGAAGCTACTTTGGTCTTTTCAGCACTCCCACCACACATATTAATTATTTACGTTTTAACATACTGTGCAGAAGTCTTAGGCTACCATTAGATACAATTAATGTTAATAACCTTAGCTGGCTGCTATACTCGTGGAGGAAATTCCTTCATTTTTAATATTACTTTACTGGAACAATAGAGGACAGAAAATATGTATGTATGCAGTTTTTTTTTAAAAAAAAAAAAAAAATCAGAAAAAAAAGAATAACATCCTCTACAAGTGTTAAAGCACCTCTAGGTGTCAAGTATTTAGCATGATCTACCCTCACACTTGAACAATAACACAGCTCTGTTAATACTGGAGTGGATACTGGAGCTCTGTTAATGTTACTGGTAAATCCTGTGTTTGTCATTCATTTAAGATTGTTCCCTTGCTATGTAAACTGGGTGGCCATATCTGCAAAAGAGCAACAGTAAAACATAAATGAATGCAAACAGGGAGGATTATTTGTCATATGTGTATGTATATATAGAGTTTTTTTTAAAGCGTCAGAGTCCTTGAAAAAGTTGATATTTTATCTTGAAAGTGCTTGAATTTTACTCTTAAAAAGCTGTACGAACGCTGTCATTACTATTGAGTTTTTCACTGGAAAGACTTATTTGGTTTTTTTTATGTTAAATGTTTAAAAACAGATTCAGGGTTATACATGTCTTTTATAATTGTAAACTTTTAATGTAGTCATTAAAATACAAACTTTTTTTTTAAAGGAACAACCTGCTTCCTGCTCACGGAGACCTGGTCGGACCCGCCATATACAAAAGCCTGAGGCTGTCAAAAAAAGGTGAGTGACACCTTTTAGAGATAATTTACTACGTTAAAAATGTTATGGCTAATTTTCATAACGTATTTAATTGATGACAATATATCATTCATTTAATCACACACATATGTGTATATGTGTGTGTGTGTGTATATATGTGTGTGTGTGTGTGTATATGTATATATGTGTGTATATGTATATATGTGTATATATATGTATATATATAGAGAGAGAGAGACATACATAGATACTTGAATTTAAAAGGCATTCCTAAAATCTTAATCAACTTTATTCTACATCACTTGTGATTATGTTAATGTCTTTGTTTCACTGTTAGAATAGAGTTTGTGCTGGCAGCAATGTTTTCACTGAAAGCGAGTCTTTATATCCCAGGCTGGGTGAACCATGTCTGTACCTCATACAAACACATTCTAGAACACCTTAACTAGATATTTTACACCTGTAACAATATGAACTTGAACATTGTCGAGGCTGGAGACTGGGCTCTAACATTTTTTTGTTTTTGTTTTTTTTTCCCCCAGATTGATCTTCATGAAGATATTCAAATAGTAGGTGTCATGATTTAATTCTGGGTGGCCGCTGTGTCCCCACTCTTTCTTGGCCGCTGTGCCTACATCTCTCTACTTTGTCCAACATGGCCACGTTCTTTCTCTTCTCTCTGCTCCTTCTTCCATCTGTCAAATAGCTGAGGGTTGTACATGGAGCATTTGCCACAGGTTGGTTTTGTATGTTCCTGTCCACTTTATTGGGTGTTCTGAAATCTGGTCCTTGTTGGTTATATTTTTGTGGAACTGCTGAGCGATGGTGACTGATGTTTGAGATTCTCTCTCTGAATGACTGGGTTGTGTGGGACTGAGATGTCTGGATTGAATAGTTAAGATGGTCTGAGAATATGATTATGTTCAGCAGTTCACATTAAAGTAGATATGGTGTCTTGAAGGGCTTAGATGCTTGATAAGTTATAATGCACTAACATTTCCTTTTTAGGTCTGTCTACAAAGGGTGAGTCCATATTTTTTTTATTTCTTCTCTGGGGGCTACCATCTTGGCCCCCATGTGTGGTAGGTTTTTGCAGAGTAGGGGAATAAACAAAAGAAAACGTGTGTGTTTTTCTTTTTAAAGTGATGGTACTTAAGTGTTGGCAACTGACTTGCTAGTCTGGCTGCCCACAGCTAACTACCGAATCACACTGAGAATTTACATGCAAAGGTAAGAACACGCCTCTCTATGGAGGCGTTTTCTTACCTTGCCACTGTACCCTTAACAACTTTTTTTTCCAACTGTTTCTTAGGACGGTAAGTGACACACAGGCCGCGGGCCATCGCTCTTCCGGCCGCCGTGCCGATTTGTCCTGGCTCTCTTGCCTTTCCTCACTTCTAAAAGGAAGTGAACTGTTTTTTTTAGCACTAAAATATAGTGATGTTGGAGGACCAGATATTAATGAGGTTTAAATGGATGTTGGTGTACAGTTAAAATTAATGTTGTGCCTTGTACACTCTGTCACAAGGCTTAGACTTCTTGGCCGCCGTGCCTTTTTTAAAATTTTATTTTCTCTCTCTTTTCCATCGTGGCCATTAATCTACCGTTAGCCCTAGAACGTTAAAATAGATCCTAGTGATCTACAAACACAGTACCTGGCTTTGAATGGCAGCCCTGCCATTGCCTTTGTATTGCCATACGTCCCTTAATGCAAGTAGGCCATTATCGCTAACTGTGCCCGTGCCTTCATGACATACTTGTGTTATTGTGCGTCTGGCCTTGCGCGTATAGTCATTTTACATAGACAAACATGGGTGCCTTCCGCGTCCATGAACAGTAAGTGAACTAACCTGTACTTTTCTTCTAGCATCAGTCAAGAGGAGCACCGACATCACTGCATGTCCATCTTAATTAGATTGCGTTTTAGTTAAGGTAAAATTTCAAATGTTAAGTTCAGTTTTTCCTTTCTTGCTTGGCCGCCGTGCCATTAGGTGTGTGTGTCGGAGTGTGTGTGTGTGTGTGTGTGTCGGAGTGTGTGACGGAGTGTGTGTGTGTGAGTGTGTGTGTGTGTGTGTGTGTGTGTGTGTGTGTACGACGGAGTGTGTGTGTGTACGACGAGTGTGTGTGTGTATCGTGTGTGACAGGAGTGTGTGTGTGTGTACCGCACGGAGTGTGTGTGTGGGACGACGGAGTGTGTGTGTGACGCAGACGGAGTGTGTGTGGGACGGAGTGTGTGTGTGTACTGTGTGTGTGGGTGTGGACGGAGTTGTGTGTGGACGACGGAGTGTGTGTGGGTGTGTGGACGACGGAGTGGGTGTGTGGGTGTGTGGACGGAGTGGGTGTGTGGACTACGGAGTGTGTGCGTGAGAGATGACTGACTTCGACTGACGTTAATCTGTGACGTTAATCCGACCTTTGGACCAAGACTAACACTCCAATTGACTTTACTGCACCAGAAAGGTGAACAAAATATATGCTGCAAGACTGACAAGATGCACACCAATTAGACAACAAGCAAATTCAAATTCTTTCAAAAACAGGTAGAATTTTTACCTCTCTGGTAAGTATTAAAGGCCTTTGCTACATGATCTTTGTGGGTAAATCGTGTCCACTCAATTTATAATGTTAATTTGCATCTAAACATTTACAATGCCTGACACAATGGCATTTCAATAATCTAATCTTTTTTGTTTTGCGTTACTGAGTGCAAAGGCCTTTATCTACACACTGACACATGCCAAGACTGCCATCATGGCATGTGTCACTGTCTCTCTCTCGTTGTTCTGTCTGTCTCTCTCTCTTGCTGCTCTGTCTGTCTCTCTCTCTCACTGGTCTGTCTGTCTTGTGTGTCGTTCTGTCTGTCTGTCTGTCTGTGTGTCTGGTCTCTGTCTGTCCTGTGTGTCGGATTTAGTCACTTTTTTTAGTCTCAACTTAAATGGATGATTTTAAAGTTGATTAGTCTTGAGGCATCTGATTTAGCAGGAAATTGTGGTACCTTATTTTGAAATGGCTGTAATTTAAATATTACATTTTTCTTTCATCTCAGTTATCATAGTTGCAACTTGGACTTTTGACAAACGTGGAAGCTGATGAATCAGTAAATGTAGTAAATGCATCAAAGTTTACTGTAGCTTGTCTAAAGTTCTTTCAAAGTGCTGTAAAAATGGAGTAATTGATTATGACGAGCTAGACCAGGTCTTCCTTTATTCTTAACTGGTAATTGCTTTGATAAGATAACTGGTTCCTGATTTGAATATGAAGCTAAACTTTTGATTTATATGCAAGTGTAGTCACATTAGATTCTAGGTGTTTTTCAGCCCATGGATAATGTTATGATATACTTTAAATCTGGCATTTGTTGGCACACTTTTGATATCCGTTTAAGTCTTAAACTTTACGCACTGCCATCAGCCTTTGTAGTCGCTAACTGAAATCGCCTTCAATATTAATGCTGACTTGTCTCACGCTGCCATGTTTATTTCCTTCTAAAGGAGTTGAACCATATTGTGTTCATAGTCTTTTTGCGCTTCATGTTGGGAGGCCTCCCAGCAGGGGATTTTTAATCTTCCCCCTGCAAAACTATGTGTTACTCGCCTTAGGGATGCAGGGCTATCCTGCATAGTTTCTTTCAAAAATGAGATTGTAGGTTGCAGGATTAGAGCGCGTTTCTTTTCTTTAGGAGGACACAAACCTGGCAGAGAGACAACTCGAAATATTTAAGTGAAAGTTGCGCTAAGTGTTCTAACTTTTTATCTTTCGATATGATGACATGAAATAAAACCTTTATTCTGTGGGCTGAATTCAGACAGAAATCAGACAGACGTTGGCTTCATGTTAAAGACTGTTGTGCAAGTACCCTCTTCTAGCAGGAGTGAGCAGCTGCAGCTTTTTAATTTATTTTTCATTATTTGATTTGTTTCTTGGATTGACTTGGTGTCTGGAGCTTTGTGGTTAACAGTGATCATGTAAACGTGTAAACACAAGTGGTCTTTTGCCTCTTATTTGTGAAGCTGGCAGCTGGTTGAAATGAAAGGACTTAATGACTTGCCCAAAGTGGGATTTTTGATAGAGCATATGGTTAACACCTCACCATACACTTGCTATTTCAGCGAGCAAGTGTCTTTAGTCTGCTATTTTCCAAGACTTTTTTTCAAATTTCACAATTTAGGCAGCTTGTAGAGTCATTAGGAAGATGCTTAATCCCAATGTCTTGGTTGGTTGCATGAGAAACTGCTATCTCTTGGAAGTGTTGGCGAAGTTCCTCCTCTGATTTTTGTAGACTTGCCCTAAAGTTTCTCTCTGCTTTAACTCTTGTTGAGCTATGCATTAAATGATTCCTCCAACTTGTCTCCATATCAAATGTTTTTCTCCCTGCAGCCTTCCACCACCCACTGCTGCTGTTGCATCTGCTAAAGGTAGCCGTATCCTGATTCACTGCATCTTCATGTGTTGGGTAAGAAGTGTCATTAGACTACTAACAATGTAAACACCTTTTAAATGCTTGATCTAATTTACCTAAATGGTTCATCAGTTTAGGACAAGAAATCATTGAATTTGACATTCTTGGGGTCAGTAACCTGACCTCTAAATGTTTGGGAAACCATGCAAAAGATTGTGAGCTCTCTGCATGACCCAACAGCATCGATGTTTGAGTTATTTAATTGCTCAGTTTTTAAATCGGTCAAGATTTTATGAGCTGGGTCTTCTTCACACAACAGAGAACTAGGTAAATTGAGTCGACTCGTAACTTGGTAAGGCATTTCGTCTTTCCCCTTCTTCTCTGTGTGTGAGGAAATCTGGCCACGGATCCTGACTGAATGGCATACCGTGGCTGTGCAGTTTCCAAAATCAGACAAGGATCCATCTGATTTTGTGACTCGGCCTGTCATGATATGCATGTATCTCCCTTTTGAAACAAAGGATTGGAATGGACAGGTTTGTAGTGTAAATCACATCACATCACTTGTAGATGGTGATGGTGTACAGACACTGCTACTTTCAGCCTGTAATGTTAGACATTGAAAACTTGTATTTATTGCCTTCTTTATATCAAGTAAAACTTTTGTTCTTAACTTTATGGTTGACTTGTATTTTTTCAGTGATTCTGTGATGAGTGTTATTTTGATAAGTTAGCGCTTTGGACTTAAAGATGTGGAATTCTTTTAAAACGAATTGCACTGATCTGTTACTGTAGACTTGGCACCTTTTGACACTGCTCCAAGTGTTTGGTTGATCTTAACCAGAAAACTCAAACCCTAAAAGGACTCTAAAGCAGGGAATGCTACAGTGGATGGTGATGCTGCTTCTTGCCTCCATCTCATAACTTCCTTACTTCTAGCCACTAACACTAAATAGTTTTTTTTGTGTCAGTTTTTGGCTCTGCCCACTTAAATTTTCTGACGCGCATTCCCCGAACCACTAATAGACGTAATTTTTCACAAGGTCTGATTCGGTTGCAAAAATCGGTGAGTTTTGGGGTATGTTCAGGGCCTAAAAAAGCGATTCATTTGGAAGAAGAATAACTCTTACGATTTTCTACGCAGTTCTACGCACCTTGTGCTCAAACCCTAATAATGAATAATTAGGCATGAGTTACTGCTGAGTGAATGCTAAAATATTGGCCAGTTAAGCATGTAGTTACACAAAAACCTTCCTCAGTAACTACCATGTGAACAGATGTGTTCCTAATGTTTAGTTGCTGCAAAATAGTATGTTATTCACAATTTCTGCCAAACTATGTCACAGTAGCTTGAAAACCGTTTCAACGGTAGATTATTGTTATTATTATTATTATCATTATTAGCATAAACTTTACATAAAAAATGTGTGATTCAGACACCAACTCCCAAATAACAAAAGAGGAGGATTAGACAACATGCTCATTCACTCATAGAACAAAATAGAATAGAATAAAACCCCAAAAAGTACATATAAAAGACTTACTATAAGGCTCGAAAATAAAAAATACTTCGTATTCCACTGGAAAAACCTTTCTAAATGTTGTATGTACTTTTGTTTTTATAGTTGTCGCTTGTGGATATGCTGTAAACACTGCTGTGCAGTTATCAGTTATCGTGGTGAATAAACACGACAAATGAACAACTAACTTGTGGTTTATGCATCACAGCCCCATTGATTTACACTTGTCATCACTGGATAGTGTTTGCATTTGTTTTTCAGACGAGTAGAGTTTTTTAGTACGAACCTGTGTAGAGCTGTTGTGGTGTGCCATGAAGACCCAGCAGGTAGTTGATCATGGACGACTTGCCGACACTCCAGGGTCCCAGAAACAAAACCATGGGCTTGGACGTGATCTCACCATCTGCAAGAGAAGGATTGAGGCAAAAGGGAACAAGGCTTTACACAGACAAAGGATGCTATTTGCTGAATACAATGCTCTTGATGTCCAAAATGATTGGATCACTGATTTTGAATTAGTGGATACACCAAAATCAGCATGACTGTGCTACCTTAAGGCCAAATTCTGAAGACGGCACACAAAAAAAAAAACCCAAAACCTTGAAGCAAAACAGATGTGAAGTTGCCTGATTTTTGTTTTGCAAAGAATAGAACATTTTGGTTTTAATTGTAGAGTGCTAAACTCACTGATGTGTAAATGGCTGCCTTTTAAACACCCTACCACAAGATGTCCCAGAGCTCTAATACTCTGTCTGCCCTCGAGTACTGGAACAAAGCTGCTGGGAGTCTGGCCAGCACAATGTTCCCTTTTAATTTTCAGCAGACACAGACCTCACAATGCATCGCTCTCTCTCTCTCGCTGCCTGAGTAACATCAGCTCATGGCCCTCGTTCCTCTCGGCAATGACTTGATTTGGACTTCACTGTTCAGTCTGTATTTAACAAACGATACGTGCATCAGTATGACGCCGATCGTGTGCTTGTGTATTCATTCACGAATGTTACTTGTTTGAAAAGAAAACTGGAGAAGTAAATGATAGTAAGGAGCGGAACGACAGCAGAGCAGGAGCAGTATCTGCTGTATTTGTATTTTCCAGTTGTATTTTATTTCTGGTTGTGGCAGTTGAGGGATTATTAATAGTACATGAACAGGAAACACACTTTATTTAACCCATTTCGGCTGCTTTTTTAGTATATACAGAATGTGGAATATAGTATATATGTCTTATCATTTTTTTCAGCACGTGGAAGCAATCTGATGACTTTTTTTATTTTTCAATTTTCACCAACTATATAAACACACCTGACCCAAAAGTACTCAAAATCGGATTGAATTTGTGAAATTTGGAAATACGTCACAGCTTTAAAGTTTTTATGAACAAAAAGTCTGTTTTGTGACCTCTGCACAATCTTTGCTCCTTTATGTCACTACTAAAAATGATCTAAAATGAATCATAACTTCATTTTAGATCAAGTAGATGCATTTTTTAAAGCCTGAATATGTGACCTATAAACACACACCCCCGGGACGTCCATATAAGGAGTTGTGCATTATTCCCACGGTGCACGCGTGAGCACTAAGGGTTAAAAACAAACAAACAGATCATTAAAGGTTTGTTTTTTCTCTCCTGTGTCTGACGCCCTATAGAGCATTTATGTCCTCTTTGCCATATTTGACCATATTGCATATGTTGTTTAAGCTTTAATAGGAACCCGTTACCTGTGACTTCATGTTGCCTCAGCTCGTTGTACTTGAACGCTTCCTCCATTGGTTTGATGGCTGTGTGGTAGCTGTTCAAAAGCGTCTTCATCGCAGCTAAAGAGAGAGAAAGAGGAAGAAGTGGACTGTTATAATGGGGATATAAAGCAGAGCATTCATTTAGAGGGAAGAAAGGGGATTATTAATGTTCTTGCTACCATTACTGATTACGGCAGTCGCTTTGGCAGTGTGTGATGAATTACCAAGGGAAAAAAAAAGAATGTTTATCGAATTAGTCTGAGGTGAATTAAGAGACACGCTCTGCTGCAGCACGTACTTGGCCTCGCATAAATGAGTCAGTCTTAACAGGAAAGAGACAGACTTTGTACATATTTGCACTGATTAATCACCTGCCGAGGACAAACACACACACACGCACACAAATGCCTCAAGACCTCGACATCCTGAAGCAATTTCCAGAACAGTTTCAGCAGAGAAGCTCTGAAAATAGCCTCAAACCTCCAGTCATTCCCCTCTCAAACACATCTGTTTTTCCTTTTCATTGACAAAGCAACTGTAAACACTCATGCATTTTCATCTCAGTCTGTGACTTCAGGCATTTCCGCAGCAGCAAAAAAAAAACAAAAAACACACATTTAAAAAGGTGAGCAGTGCAGTGCAGCAGTGCATGTTTTGGGTGCACGTGTGCTCTTTGCGTTCATCGGACAGGACATTCACATTCCTCGTGTCAGATGTTTGACGTCGATGGCGTGAAGGTGTTTCTTACCCGTGAACTCTGCTGAGGGTTCAGAAGTGGCCAGCTGAAGTGTGTTCTCGATGTGGGAGCGGTCCCTCAGTTTTGGACCTGTTGCCTCTTCCTCCTTAGGACCTGGTGAGATGATCAGACTGTCAGTTTACGCTTATAATGTCATGCATATATCTCAGACACAAGAGAGTTAATCCACAGAACACAGAGCATTTAGGCTGCTTTTCCCCCCACACCTTACTATATTAAAATGCATATACAGAGTCTATAAGAATGTGCAATATAGAGTGACTTATCTTTTACATTTTCACCAACTATATTAACACACCTGAGCAAAAAGTACTCAAATTCGGAAATATGTCACATTTCAAAGTTTGTTTGGCTCGTTTTTATTTTGGGATTTCTGCACAATTATCACTACTCCCTGTCTTTTCTAAAGCCTGAATATGTGACAGATAAACGCTGTGAAAACAAGTTTCCTCACATTTTTATGGCACATACTGACAATATGAACCACAGTTTTTTTTTTGTCTATTGGTTAGTTAAACAGGGACCGTGCACATTCATAAACATCTCTGAAAATGGGCCAGATTGAGCCAAGAGGCTATTTGTCATCCCATGGACAAGAATAAAACAATTTAACCCTTAGTGCTCGAGCAGCACGGATCTGTGCCGCAGGTGCACCCAATGGTAAATTGCCGTGGGAACTCCTTATATGGACGTCCTGGGGGTGTGTGTTTATAGATCACATATTCAGGCTTTAAAAAATAAACGTGTCTTGTGTGTTGCTGAGTCAAAGTTATGATTCTATTTTAGATCGCATTTTTAGTAGTGATAGAGAGTAGCAATAATTGTGCAGAAGTCACAATATAGACTTTTCTTTTTGGACGTATTTCACAAATTCAATCCAATTTGAAACATTTTGAGTACTTTTTGTTCAGGTGTGTTTATATAGTTGGATTGCCTATAGGTTGCGCTGAAAAAAGCATACATATATTGCACATTCTTATAGCCTCTGTATATACTGTATGTTTTAAAATGGTAATGGAAAAAAGCAGCAGAAATGCACACTGTGTTCTCAGGGTTACATTACAATGTTGTTAAACATTATTCCAATGTGCAGAACCCTGATAAAATATAAAGAAAATCATGCTACGGTAATACGGAATGCGCGTCTTCTCCCAAAGGGATAAAGCAATCGCCTGATGAATGAAATGTGATGGCCCAGGTAAATGGCCTCCTTAGGTTTGAGTGACCAGACTGTATGGGCCGAGTGCCGGCTCCAGCTGTTATGTCATGCTGTTCATTTCCTCTGCTATTTCTGTGTGTTTATTTCTGGACCAGTGGTCGTTACTGATTGCTCCTTAGCTACACACAGTGTCGTATTCGAGGTGTTCAGCATGCCTGCAAGACCGAGACAGAGAACTTTGCCGTCCCATATGAGTCACGTGCGTATCCAGTGAAACAATGATATTAATAACTTCATAAAAGAATGACGACTTTCAGATCTAGCTCCTCCTGTACCGTACATTACTCTGGTAGCACAAGGGAAAGGGTGCTGTCGTTTGAGGCTGGTTATTTTGGTACTTTTCACCAAACTGATTTTGGCATCACCCATCATCAAGTTGTGGGAAAAAGAATAGTATAGTATTCCTTTCTTGGAAATGTGCTCATTTTTGTGATCAGTGGGTAAATTCTTACCACAAACTGTAGACAGGACATTGTTAAGAGAAACTTCCTGGGTGGGAGGTAAATATTGACACCATCTTCATTTTAAGACTCGGCCATCATTTTTTATAGCCGGTGTCAACACCCAGACACCAGCATACATGCTTCCTTGATTACAGGGGTGTATCAACTGTCCTGCTTTACTCAGAGACTGAAGGGATTGTGGTGTCAGTGGAGATAATGAAGTTACCTCTGTAAAGATGTCTGAAAATAAACCTGAGTACTCGCTACAATAACAGAGCGATACCTTGACACCGAATTTCAGATGTTATTTGATACCTTTGATGTCAGACTCTAAGGACTCCTCAGGGGCAGCATGAGCTTTCTCCTCCATTGCTTCCCCCTCAACAACATCAACAGGTTCTGGCTCCACCTCAGGACTCATAGCTGGTTCAGGCTCTGGAATAATCTCAGGCTCTGACTCTGGTTCTTTCTCTGGTTCAGAATATATCTTAGGTTCAGCATCAGATTCTATTGTGACCTCTGGTCCAGAATCTGCTACAGCAACCTCCTCCAGTTCTGCCTCAGCAGCAGCAGCAGCCTCTTCCTCCTCTTCAGCATCCTTCAATTCCTCCACCTCCTCCTCTTCCTCAGCTTCATCCTTAGCAACAGCAACTTCCTCCTCCTCAGTAGCAGCAGCTTCCTCCTCTTCAGCTTCATCCTCAGCAGCAGCAGCAGCAGCAGCAGCTTCCTCCTCTTCAGCTTCATCCAGTTCCTCCTCTTCCTCCTCAGCTTCATCCTCAGCAGCAGCAGCTTCCTCCTCTTCGGCTTCATCCAGTTCCTCCTCCTCCTCAGCAGCAGCAGATTCCTCCTCTTGGCTTCCTCCTCCTCAGCAGCAGCAGCTTCCCCTCTTGCTTCCTCCTCCTCCTCAGCAGCAGCAGATTCCCCTCTTGCTTCCTCCAGTTCCTCCTCCTCCTCCTCCTCCTCCTCCTCCCTCCTCCTCCCTCCTCAGCAGCTTCCCCCTCTTCGGCTTCCTCCTCCTCCTCAGCAGCAGCAGCTTCCTCCTCTTCAGCTTCATTCAGCTCCTCCTCCTCCTCGTCTTCATCCTCACCAGCTGCTGCCTTTGTGTCCTCCTCTGTGTCTTCACCTTCTGGTTCCTCAACTGTTTCTAAAACTTCTTCAGCATCAGCCATCTCGTCTTCTACAGCTCCTTCCTGAGGTTCAGTCACTCCCTCTTCTTCCTCATTAGATAATGTACCCTCTGTTTCATCTTCCTCTGCCTCAGTATTCTCCTCTGGTTCCTCTTCAGATGACACAACCTCAGTTAATTTCTCCTCCTCAGCACTTAGCTCCTCCTCAGATATCACCTCTCCTTCTTCTCCCTCCTCCTCTTTTACCCTCTCCTGGGAAGTGGAATCGTCCTGCTCCTCCTCAGCGGAGGCTGTTTCCTCCTTCTCCTCTACCTGCTCTGGGGTGGAGGTTGCCTCTTCTTCTTCTTCCACAGCTGGTTTTGGAGTGCAGGGCGGACACATGGCCCTCTCTGGGGCCGGGGTGTCGTTGGAGGAGCTCTGACTGGAGTGTTCCTCTGATGTGTCACACCCGCAGGAGAAGAGTTCTCCCTCTGACTGCTGGAGGTGCAGCTGCACCAGAGGCTCCTCATCGTGGATGGAAGAACCTGCCAGGAGATCTGTGAGGGTGATAGAACAGAAGACATTTAAACATGTTGTGACTCCCACACAGGTTGGCATCAGTTATATGTCAAGACAAGAAACAGATCTTGATGTAAAATTGTACAAAAATTGCATCCTGGATCGCTGAATGCCCATTGTTTTGGAATGGGTGAAATGGTGAGATGTCAGACTGCAACACATGGAGAGCTCACCCCTCCCTTACCCAAGCACATGAACTACTTTGTTCTTCTTCATTTACATAAAAAAGCTGGTTAATTTGTTTGTTTTGATAGAAACATGGTGGCACATGATGGCGGCCTCCATAAAGCAAAGCCATTGCCTGTAAAAGATTTATTCGAAGACTTAAAAAAACAAATAATTGTAATTTTAAAGCAATTATACCATGACACAAACACACGCCTGACCAACAACTGAAACGGTAGATGAGATGTTTTCTACAGAAAGCAGAAAACCCAGCGAAACATATGTCCTGTGTTTCTCACTGATCAGATTGCACAGTGTCACTGGTTCAAACAGAGCAGGTGAAATGTTCAGCACATCCCAGAATGAAGACTCACATGTCAGCCCCTTGAATGGTGACACCGTGGCATGGACTATTTGAGGCCACTGTAGAGAGGACAGTTGTGTACACGATCAGCAATAAGACAGCTGAGCCGGGGATATACAGTACATATTACTAGTGTTGTGTTTTTATTTAATTCAATAGACTGAAACAAATTCACTTGAATGTTTGTTTCTTTTAAGTATAGATTCAAACACCACAACTCTTCAATGTAGCACACTTTTTGTGCTTAGCGGTACGAGTGTGACTAATATATGATATAATATAGCCTTTATTTTACAAAACATATTAATTAATTTAATTTATTTTTTATTGACATAATACTTCCTAAAGGGCACAACCAAAGACTTCTGGTTTAGGTTAATAAAACACAGCAGAGCTCCGATCACATGAACAGACATCGACGGTGTCTAATGGTCACTATGGCTTCAAAAGCTGTCATGGCTGAAGCAGGTGTGTTACACCTGTGTGCATGTACTGTACATTAATAGACGGCCTTCACAGCCCCGTGGGCAGAGTGTGAGGAGCACAAGGTCATGACCTCTGTTTAATTATAACCGCCTGTGATGTGTTACGACAGAGGGACGCATGGTGGCACACAGTGATATCAGGCAGCTAAATGTAAGTGTGCGCTTCAAGTTACGCACAGGGCTAAAGAGTGCGGCTCTTGTACTTGCCCAGCAAATGACCGCTTGTATGTTAATATGCTAACTGAGATTGTCTGCTGTCGCTTGTCTTGTGCTGAGCGTGAGGAGCAAAGCGAGTTTCAGAGCTCTGCGTGAAATATGCGGCGACAAAGACAAATCGTTTTTATCAACACATTTTTTTTAAACTAAGGGAGGTATTGTTGATAAGAATTTATCTTAAATGAATTCAATTTCCAGTAGCTTTATGTGCAATTAAATTCCCAAGAAATTGCAATTGCTTCTGCCGCTTGCAGTAGCAAAACAAGAAACGTACCATCAGCTGAAGATTTACCCTTATTGCACCTATTTAGCTTTAGGTTTGCATGAAACTACGAAATCATGACTACCTGGTTTCAGAACTCTTCATTATTACATCTTTGTGATTCGTTCAACAAAGTAAAACCCAAGTGTCAGATAAACCAAGATTTAATCTGGGTGGATGATGGATAGGGGGAACTGAAAGAAAGAAAGAAAGAAAGAAGCTCATGATAGATCGATAGAGTCCACACACACACTCAATGAAGTATTCTGTGATTTTAGCGGGACTCCGTGTACTCTCCTGTTCCTGTACAATCCTCCATGACGGTTCCATTCTGCCATGTTAAGGTCCTGAATCACATAGCAGATAAACATTGTTCCCATCATCGTTTTGCTTGTCACTTGTGTAACTGGAGGCTTCGTTGGCTTATCACCTGCTAAAGGCCTCGCCAGCATTGGCGACCGAAAGCTGCAAGGTTCCATTCCATGAGCGCGTTCCGTGTTGATTACGCCACAAAAAGAAAATGATTAATTAAAGTTCTTGTTCTGTTATATTTTGTGCTTTGAGATATTCCTTACTAGTAATAACGTGGTCATGGCAGACAACAATGGATTGCAATACTTTTGATACTTCACTGGCTGAGGAGTTAACGTCTTGAAATCATCAAATCATTAGAGACAAATGATTAAGTCATGCATTTTAAAGTGATTAAAACTATTTTGCTATGATTGCCATCTGATTTTGAATGGCACTGTTCTTTTATGTCTTTTAATCTTCTCATGCATGGGAGTATATAACGAAAATAACAATTAAGGAATCTTGAATTGTTCTCTGTTGCTGTAACTGACGTACTTAAATATGAGCCAGATATTTTGTGTTCTGTGGGTATCAATAAATCAGTGCGTTTATCTAAGGGTTTGCTGAGAAGGACAGTAAGACTGTGTGTGTTGTAACACAAAGAGAAGGCCACTGGTCAAGATTCTGAGGTGAGAGAGTGAAGAAAGGTCAGAGTTTACTAGTTTGTCACTGTTTTACCTGATGATGAGGTAAATTAGCTTACGTCAGAAGCAGCTACACTTTGATTGATATCATACTGTAACTGCCCTATGTCTTACTCACTGCTGAAAGAGCAGACAACACTGGGTTTAAAACAATTGCCATTCACATGAATTATATAAACTCAAGGTCTTAGAAGATAAATTTAGTTCATTGGTTTCTCCCCCAGCGCTGCATGCCGTGAGATAGTTATGAAGATAAACTACAGAGATCATTTTCTGCTGGGCTGGTGCAGTGGCCAAATTGAATTACAGCTAACAAAATTAGGAAAACGGGATAAAAAAAAAAGATATGCCAGTGGAGGAGGGGAAAAAATGAGACGCAATACATGTGAAGATAATATTGTGATAGTTTCTGAGACGTCAGCATCATGAAGAGGGAAGCGATTCACAACCGTGTGAAACAAAACAGTAGAGGAAACCTAATCGTTGGATGAATTTCCGTTCAAATTTGGTGCGCACATTCAATTCCCCCGTCAGGATAAATTGAGGGCAGGATAATTCAGTTTGGGAATCCCTTAACTTTTCCTCTAGCGCCACCATCAGGTCAAACACGTTAGTTTTTTATGACTAAACGCCTGCAAACATTCTCATGTGCCTCAGCTACACTTTGAGCACACCGACATGGTAAACTGGGATTTGAGCACGAGCCACGTTTCAGGTTCACAGGACAAAGATTAGGATGAAGAATTGAAACAACTATGCCTCAGTCACCCGCTCATCTTCTACCACTTTATCCTCCACAGGACGGTCGCTGGTGCCAATCCCAGCTGACATCACCAACACAGGGCCAAAGACAAAGAACCATCCAATCTCACACTCACACCTGCGGTCAATTTAGTGTCCAATTGACCTAATTCACAAAACTGCATGTTTTTGGACTGTGGGAGGAAACCCACGCACACATGGGGGAGAACATCCAAACTCCATGCAGAAAGACCCTTGTTCTGACTGGGTCGCGAATGCAAGAGTCCATGCCACATTCAAAGTCACTTAAATCAATTCCCGTATTCTGATGCTCAGTTGAAACTTCAGCTGATTGGCCAATTAGATAGTTGCTTTGCCGAGCAGGTGAACAGGGCTCGAGTGTAAGGTGGTTCCTCTCTCCAGGACTCTCTGCTGTTGCTGCAGTGAAGCCTGTGTAGAGCACAGTGTCATGGGGACAGAGTGGGACAGGTGCCTGGGTGCTGGATGGTACCTCTTTGAGACGGAAATAGTCCCACAATGAGTCAGTGGGTGAAAAGAAGGAGAGATGATTCCACTCTATTTTCAGAGAGGGGGGTGACGCTCCTCTCCTCCCTGTGACTGTCATGAGGCCGGGCTGCAGCTCTGCTGCACTATTGCTCACATTCCTGCAACAGCGTGCAGCTGTGCATGACCCTGGATCTTTTCAGAGACCAGGAACACTGAATGGATTTGCACTGGGAGTGATGACATGCACAAGCTCCTGGGTATTTTAGACCAAATGAACGATCACATCATATGCTTACGTACATGCACATTTCCCCTTTTAAACCCTTTTTTTTTTCATTTCTTTTAATGTCTGATGTGTACTTAGACAAAACAAGCGATTCTGATTCAGACAAGTTCTTCATTTGTTGTTTGTTCTTTTTATCGTCGCACAGATTTATTTCCGATTCATTCTTTTATTGATGCTTATATCTGTATTATTTGCATGTATCAAACATGCAAGCGGCAGTAAGTTCTGGCCTATTTATGGGGGAGGGGGATTAAGATCTGCATTTATATCAGCACCTTCTCAAATGAATTGCGAATTTCCATTTCACATCAACTTTCGCCCTCTCCAAGACTCACGTTCACGCATATCTTTCGAGGAGCGCTCTGCCACTATTCCCAATAACAGTGACATTGAAAAGCACTTCATCATTTAGTTATGTAACTTTTTAACAAGCCCGACTGTTGGGCTACTGCAGTCTGGTCCCACATGCCGTCTGCTGAGCTCTCATGCCTGTTTTAGCCGGGACATCCCCGGCACACTGGAACAACAGATTAGCAGCTCTGCAGACGGAGCACAGAGGGAGTGATGAGGCTTTATTGAGACATCACATGCAGCTGTGGCCTAAATGTGAAGTGAAACTGTGCTCACAAACGTCTCTGTGATTGTCTTATTGTTTCAAAATGTCAGGTGAAACGTTTGTATTAATGCACGAGCAACCCGTGCTTGCTGGTGTTTACACGAGAGTCTTTAAAATAAACGTGTTTAAGGGTACGGCATTGGTGGCTACAGTATCTGGTGACGATGTGAGACAGTAAAATGAGTCAGCACAAGGGCAGACAAGGGTATTTCTCTACTTTAAGTGTCAAAAGTCAATATCCTGAAACCATTTTGGAAACAAGCAACAGTTATTATGTCTGAACTTCAATGAGTACGTCACCGGCTGTGTCACCGAATTTCCCATGTTCCTAAAAACACCTCAAGTGACTGTAAAATGCCAAAAGCTCAGACAAGTGCGGTTACATGCATGCAGGAAACTGCTATGAAAGCACGGTACAACTCTGGAGACAATGAGTGGGGAAAATGAACTGCAACCAGTTTTATAGCTTTGGCTGCAGCTCAGGTTGCGACTCTTTGTGGAGAGTCCAAGTTAATCCGTCTGTGCCGCCGCTGTGATTTTGTCTCCAGGACAGAGGGAACAAGCAGCAGGCAGGACAGTTTCCATCAGCTGGTGTCATGTCGCAGCTCAGGCCCTTCCATTTACACATGTGCAACCAATAACCTCACACATGTAGTATACTGCTCTGTGTATAGCCGTCTGTCAATCTGCTTCAACACAACAGCCATGAAAAGGCTACGGCACACTGAGTAACTGTTGTGCAAAGCAAATGGCATAAGCTCAACATAAGCTCCACAGCATTGGTAATAAATGGAACATAGTCATGACCTCTGGGACGTAACAACATTTGGAGCATTAATGATGTCCTACAGTCTTTGTCCTCAGTCAAGCAAAGCATGATATCTAAATACAGTGGAGCAGCATTTCAGTTTACTTCACTCGGTGACCACGAAATAGATCAAATCAAACTACAATTAAGAAATTGTCTTCATTCATTTGTTACCAAATGAAGTAATGCTTTTTAAGTTTGTCAATCTTTTCTTTTTTCAGTGCACACAACTGTGTTGAAATAACACATAAATGCAATTAATAATAGAGCTAGTGAATACTTCACTTGCCCTCTCGTCATAAATACCTGCAGCAGACAGGATCAGCAGAGAGAACAGGCAGCACGCAGACACCGGGGACTTCATTTCGACTGCCAGGAGCTGTTCCTTCATCCATGCGGGTTATATATACTGCTCCGGCTGAAGGTCAGAGGGCATGCCAGAGGGGGTGGGGGCACAGCAACTGCACCCATATCAGACATTGTGTGTCACAACAACTGTGTGGTTAATGTCGAGTGCAGTCAAAACAGGAGGAGACAGGATGGATATGTTGTAGCGTTGCTGTTTTCATTATTTAAAAAAAAAAGGGAGTTTGCAAAAGTGAACATCTGCAGTTCTTACCTTAAATTATCCATTCATAACATGACAGATAAGATTAAAAGGATTTTCCAGTATGTCTCTGTTCAATACCGAGCTGCTCAATATCACCACCTGCTGGACGGGATGGGTTAATGTCTTGTGCAAAATAATAAACGGCAAACAGCGGAGGTGTAATAAAAAAGTACAAATTTTTATTTATTTTTTCATCTTTACAAAGGCCTTTTTACCCAAGTTTTTTTTTTATTAACAAAATATAACAGCTTCTCATCGACCTGGACTGATGGAGAAAAAAAAAAAAAAAATCACACAAAAATATATATAAAAATGCTTGTCACCAAAAAAAAGGATAACAGGACAAATAATGACAAATGAAAAATAAACAAACAGAAAAAAGCGAAAACACAATAAACAGATGTTAAATTGCGTCACAGCAAAAGGGCTTTACGGAAGAAAAATAAATGCCATAAAACAAAAGTTCCTCGTCACTGATTCAGAAAGTACAGAACAGCAAGTGCTTCATATCGAATATCTGAAAATACCAACTACTGACAGCAGTGCTGCTACACAATTTACAGAAACGCGTGTTTTTCTGACCGACAAACTTCACCCAGACTCCCACTGCGGCCGCGCCAACTTCAGTCAGCAGAACGCCAAACCCTTTAAACAAAGCTTCACTAACAATAAGCCCCGCTCTCACTCCGTGTGGTATGAAAATACTAATCTAACCAGACATAGAACTGATGTCAGCGAGTGTCCACGCAACGCCAAAATGACAGTATCAAACTGAATGCACCAGTCATGTGATTATAAAAAAACAACATGAAAAACCCTCAGAAAAGTAAACAAATGTCAAAACAAAAGCTCACTTTAGACGAGAGGAAATGGCAATTAGTAACATGCATTCAATTGGCAACAGAACACGCGAGAGATCAAAAGACAGATACTAATCCAAACAAAAGGGAATGTTTACAGCATCAAGTCAGCATTTCAAATAGAGGACGACAGGAGATGCTCGGAGCAAGAGATTTCCAGTCAAATTCCCGGGATTAATACAAGCAATGTAACATGAGGTGCACAGATTTGGTGTGTTTTTAAAAAGAAAAAAGGAGGAGTGGAGATTGTTGGAGAGGATCTGCAGTTTCAGTCAAATTTCAGTCTCACTGAATACCGATTGTGCACTCTGTGGCATTTGATGCACTGAAATCATGTTGCCGATTGACGTTTGTGAACTTGGCTTCACAATTAAGGTTGCAGAACACTTTTCTTTCCAGTTTTTTTTAAGAGTTTGGAAAAGTGAGACCCTTTTTGTGCTGTGGTTTTACATTTTCAAAAGCAAGAGACAGCTCTGGGTGTTGCCATTCGTTATCAGACAAACTCCTCGACGCTTTCCCTACGTTTGCGCAATTCCAAAATGTGGAAATGACAAATTACCCCCCAAAACAAGAACAAAAAAAAACAAATCAAGTGTGGAGTTATGTGACGAGTTTCGGCCTCGGTTCACTGCTCGTCTCTGAAGCACCAGGTTGACAGAGAGCACCTTGCGAGTAGAGGCGACTACATTCTTTTGATACACGCGTGTCAAGTTTCAGAGATTCTGTAGATGTAATGTGGACACCTACCAACGGTGCATAGATAACTTTGCCTCGTGTATAAATGGCACCGACACATACTGAACACGTACTGAAGATGGGTTTGCATAAATTGCAAAAAACTAGTGCATAGTCACGGAAATCAACAAAAGCAAGACCAGAAGACTGACTGAAATCTGGAGGGAACACTGGAAGCCTTCAACGCGTCATTGGCCTCACACTAATTTTCCATATATATATGTATATATATATATATATATATATATATATATATATATATATATATATATATATATATGAACAATCGTATGAAATTGATTAAAAACTGACACAAAATCGTCACAAAAGTGGTCAGCGAGCCACAAACATTTGATTCTCTTATATATATATATATATATATATATATATATATATATATATATATATATATATATATGAACAATCGTATGAAATTGATTAAAAACTGACACAAAATCGTCACAAAAGTGGTCAGCGAGCCACAAACATTTGATTCTCTCCGTTTTCTTAAGATGAGAACAAACACCATCACCAGACGGGTTGAAACTTCATCAATTCATCTGAAGGCCTCCTGTTCCCGACGAACACCTGACAAACCTCCAATTTTAAAGTTGTCAATCTCAACAGGTTCACCTTCAACATTCAGTAACAATGACAGAAATAAAACAAGTTGATAAAAACATGAACATTTGACACCAAAAATGATTAATATAAATTGTTCAGCTTATTTTTAAGGGCTTATTCATATCAGAATAGTTTCAAGTAAACCTGTTTTAGGGCTGCGATGATTAGTCGATTACTAAATTAAGTGTCAACTCATTTTAATCATCGATTAAGTTCCTTTTTTTCTGCGTCTTTGCTTCATATAACAAAGAAATTATGAGACTGAATAATTTGCTTATATTTCGGGTTTTTACAATTACTAAATTAATCGGGAAAATAATGGTTAGGTGCAGCCCCACCTGTTCTCCCATGTATATCGTCAAACATAATTCGCAGTCTAGTGCTTTTCATTTACAAACTTTAAATTTTAGAAATGCCCTTGGTTGTCGTTTTGAATCGGGTTTGCCAGGATGAAGAACACTGCGACACCGTGTCCCTTCTCAAAATCAAGAGTTGCTTGGCTTATTCTGTTGTTACATTCAACTCTCCACGACACGACGTCCACCAGTTTGTAGGACAAATAATACTGTCAGCGTGCCAGTGAGGATGAGCAGATCGATGAACACATAAAAACACAAATGAAGGACAGACCGAAACCGAGAGCTGTTTACATAAAGGAGACCCTCCAAGTTTTCTTTCAAGTAGTGACAGACCGGCTCAGACATTGATAAAACCGCCTCTAGAAATCCCACAGGGTCTCCTGTACACGCTGACCATCCTATGTTTCGATATTCAGAGATTTTACAGTACAAGATTGACACTGAGCTTAACCACTGGATTTAGGAGTTTGGATAATGCCAGAGACAGATTTTCTTTTAAAAAGTAGTCAAGCTCCTTGGGGGAATCTTACAGTGAGTAGGCATTTTAAGTGTTTGTTTGTGTGTATGTGTGTGTGTGTGTGTGTGTGTGTTCATAGGGCAAATCAGTTCATTGAGCAGTCCTCTCCCTCTGTGTCGGTGTCCGTGTCCGAGCAGGCCGTGTCCATGGCTGCATGGGCCGGGCTTACAATGACCGCTCGTCTCTGTTCCTCCTCGGCACTGGCTCTCCTACCCTGAGTGCGTTCGATGTGCTGGATGGCCTGAGGTGAGAAAAGAGGACATTTTCGACTGTTAGACGCACATTTCTGCCACTAGGAATCTCGCTCTCTCTATCAAAATACCCGTTGACGATGCTGGGAGCAGCCTGGGATTATGAGCTTTAGATCCCGTCCTTCAGTAATTCTTCCTCTTGGTCTTTTTTACAAAGTCCAAAATACACCACAACAACTATGAGTGTTTGAGTGCACAGCCATCAACTGAACAGGGGGTCACAACTGCTTTGCCACACGTGATGCAAAAACACGTCCTGTCGCCATTTCAAAGTAAATGTGTTTCTGTTCCGTTTCAAATTAATTTCTTTCAACAAGGCTTTTATTGTGAAATATTTGCAGGACCAGCAGATGCACAGTTTCAAATTGAGCCCTGGGATTTTATTACACAGTACAGCAGAGCATTTAAAAGTTTATTATTGGACTGGTGTGAAACCCTGAAGCTAAAGTGGATAAATAAATGAAACGGTCCGTTACCTTCTATGTCTTTACCATTTCTATGGATTAAAAGACTGCCAGAAAGTAATACTAAAGTAATACATTTCAACGTTAACAACAATGTACCTGCACAATGGTGTCCAGATTCTGCCTGGATGTGGACACAGTGCTGGTGTGGCCAGACGGGCTCATGGTCACCACGGTGACATGATGGTGGGCGTGCTGGCTTAGTGTTGGAGCTGGGACAATGACTGTGGGGTGATGGGTTGGGGCAGGGTGCGCCAGGACCTGGAGGACAAACAAAATATCAAAATATGTCAGATAAAATGAAAAAGAAATAGGTTTTCTTCTCACAGATGACCAACATCATTTGTGTGTGTGTGTGTCTCACCTGTGGACTTGGAGTTTGTCTGTCAGCTGCGTGGATCTGCTGCAGCCGTAAGAGTGTCTGGCTCTGAATGAGTGCTTGCTCCTCCTCGAGCTGTTGGGTAATCACCTTCAAACGCTCTGGGTGCAGCTGGGTGTCCAGGGAGCGCACCTGCACACAAAGACGCATATTAATCAGAACTCAAGTACCAATGAAACATTGACGTACACCTGCACAAGCCTATGTATTCTTTAAAAACAATAATTACTCTAATTTTAAGCAATATCTTAGCCCTATAGTTTACATTTCTCTTTCAATTCTTATTTGTCTTTGTCAACTGTCACTTCCATCAAAACCTGCTGTTCAGGTAGATCCAGGATAAAGGCTGCCAAGCATCAGTTAGTGTCCTGGTGAGGTTGTCACCACCATCAGCCCTTCACATTGCTACGGTGACCTGTGGTCAACTTCTCATCACCTTTTGATGATGAGCATGGTCAAATAGTAAAACTTGTTTGCATTTTTTTTTAGCTTCCAACTATTCTGTGTGACAACACCACTTTGCAGCCTGGAGATGTGGAGTTAAAATTATCTCCTTCTACATTCAGTTTTTAGTCATTTATTTCAACCTGCACTTCAACAATGCAAACTTTTTATTACTTTAAAATGATGAAAATGTATGTCTGGCAAAGAAGAATCTAAGTTGCAAGAGGTCTATTTACATGCATATTGATACACTATGTGTCTTCATATGGCAAAACGTGCCATCACGTGAGTCATAAAGGAACCTCCAGAAAATCCAGCTCCTGCTGTTTACTGACCTGCTCCTCCAGCAGCATACGCGCTGATCGCTCCTTGTCCAGTTGCTGCCGCAGCTCTAACATTTCCCTCCTCACCTCCTCCACCTTCTCCTCCTCTAGTGTGTCTGGAGAGCCGATCCCCTCATCCTTCTCCTCTGCTCGCCTCCTCTTTGGAGATGAACCGCTGAACTCCTGCAGTGATGCAGAGTTAAATGTAAATCACAGCTGATGACGACGGGCATATTTTCATTTTCACAACATGGTTATAGCCACATGGACTTAATGACTAACTGTGGTACAGGCTGTTACCTGGAGGAAGCGTTTGAGCTGGTTGTTCTGTGCCAGGAGCTGTGTCTTTTCCTGCTCCAATGTGAAGATGTAGTCAGCCGTCTGCTGCAGGATGGCCGCCTGGCAGGGATTAAACCAACAGTACAAAGACATTTCACTTCAAATCCAATCAAGAACATGTGTATAAAAAGTCTTATATCCTGCCAGGCATTACACGTGTACTGCAAGTAACTTGAAATCTTTATCAAATGTTTTAACGTGAAATCTTGACTGTCTGCTTCACCTTGCTGAGCTTCTCTCCATCTGCATGTGGCAGGAGTGTTTTGAGGGACTGGAAGCCTGCATTGATGCTCTGCATGCGCCGGCGTTCATTGCTGTTGGCGATCTCACGGCGGATTCGTCTCTCCTGGTCCTGGGCCGTCTCTGGACTGAGGGGGATGTTGGCCAGACTGAAGAATAGAGAAGGAAGATCATGATTTGTCCATGAAAGTGTTGTGCCCAATGGCCCTCCGTAATGGAAATAAGAATCAAACAATCATTTTTTTAGTATAGATTATGATCATGTGTTGATTGTGTGAGGCACCAATATAGCTGGTAATTAGTTTTATGGCCACACAACCTAAAACAAGGCCACAAATCTGGGCAAAATAAATAAAACTGATGATCAAAGAATACAATCTTAAGACTTAAAACCTTTAACCTAGTACTTTACCAGGCGTTAACCCTGACCTCTCTACATTCCTCAGGCACCCTGCCTGGTGGTCTTTGGGTTTGACTGAACTCTGTGCCCCCTCACACAACTTCCTCCTCCTATGAGGTTGGATGTTATGGTGGCAATATCTTCTTAACATATTTACTCAGGCTGGAAAATAAGTGAACCATTAAGGCAAAAAAACGATGGTCATGGGACCAAGAGGACAGACTTGAAGGACCAGATCTGCGGTGTTTACAAAAGTCTAACAAGAGGGCACAGTTCACACAGCTTTCTACAAAAGGATGATTGTGTGGTGGAAATTGCAAGAAGTCTAACTTGATCTTAAGTTTCGTGTTTAGAGACTGCTTTAGTTGAAAACCATGAAAACAGACAAAAACCCTGATGAAAAAAGCATAAAAACATAGCCACTCTTAAATTTCTCTTCTTCTTGCTAAATGTAGTGCTTGGACTTCTACCTGATTTTGAGGGGTTGTGACGGTCACAGACTGTATCTAATAATTATTTTCGTTATTGCAAAGCATAAAATGATGCCCTGCTTTTAGTCGAGATATTTAGTTTACTGTAAGAAATTTTTAATATTTAAGAATTTGAGAACACAAAAATATACATTTTATCTCAAAACTTACAAAAACAGATTAACTGACTATCAAAACATGTGGCGATTAACGTAGAAACTACAGCACACAAAACAAAAGCATAAACACAAAGAGGTCAAATCAGCTGTTGTCATTTATAGCCTCCAGGAGCTGCGGGCCTCTGACATGGCCGGAGGGGGCGCACCTGAGCGGCGACAGGAGTGAAATGTGACTCCGCAAGAGCCGCAGGCCCCCTGGCAAGCATCGTGGAGAACAATGCTTTCCTCTGCTAGCAGCGAGCTAACACTGGTACTAACCAGCTGCCGACACAGAAGTGTCCACTGACACAACGATAAGACTGTGTGTTTCAAATTTCAAACTCCTTAGCTCATATTCATGCGTAAATATACGGAAGTTGCGTAACCTTCACACATTACACAGTGCATAGTTCCAGCTATCTAGTTAGCCACGCTAGGCTAATTTTAGCATACGACGCAACCACGGCAGCTGCTCGGGAGCGTTGCTCAACGACGCAGTAACGAGCAGCGGAAGCCTCAACGTACCGCCTTTTTATAATTAAATATACAACAACGCATTGCCTCGGAGTAAACGGATAAAAATACAAATGAAATATGTAATAGAATGCGTAGTTATGTGCACAGAAATGGGGCGGCGGGCAACACGTTCACCACCACGTGGTGTTGGTTCAGCTGGACGCAAATGTATTGATTTCACCCCCGCGATTTACATACTCATGCGCCGGATGGCTGCAAACGTGCCCCATGTGTTATTACGTGTTAACGGCTCAGTAAATAACGCCGCGGATGAACGCAGCATCATTCCCCGCCGCCAGCAGTGGCAGCAGCTGCTGGCACAACAAACTGCTAATGTCTACAACCAACCAAGGTGCTGCCAAGGTATCGAGGCTAGCATGCTAAACGGAATCGGGCTGCACACAAACACACACACACGCGACAGTCACATGAAAGAGCCGTTGGGTACAAACACACACCTGCATAGTCCTCCTATCACATCCTTTTCAGTCTTCTTAAACTGCTGTAAGGACGCGATCTTCTCTGTCGGCATCATGAAATATTCCATGCTTTCTTTCACAGCCTCCTCCTCCACCTCCTTCTGGTGCTGCTGCTGTCCGTGTTTTCTCTTCTCTCCAATGCGTCCGTCCTGCTTGTTTTTGCCGCAGAGCTGTAGCTGTTCTCAGTGACGCATGTCTGAAATATCAGCTCTTAGGGGAAAAAAAAAACGACGAATCTACAGAGCGGAGATGGAAAAATAAAAGTAAATTAAAGCTGTGTTGCTTCACACAGCTGATGGGGTTCCCTCCAATGTGTGTGTGTGGCCTCGTGCCTCCGCCTACTACCTTTGTGTGTGTGTGTGTGTGTGCTTCCTCCGCCTACTACAGTGTGTGTGTGTGTGTGCAGCTGATCTGTGTGAGGCGGGAAACAGCTGGTTGGAATCAGACCGTTTTCCGGAAAGCAGAACAAACAAACCAGTAAGTCACTGTGTAAATGCAGTGGAACAATCCTCACCGAGCACATGAAGGCAAGAAGCGCACATGGACACAAAGAATGAAATAATAAAATACCATCTATACAAATATGTAAATAAGAAAGTCTAATACACATCTATACAATATATATATATATATATATATATATATATATATATATATATATATAAATATATATATATATATATATATGTGTATATATATATATATATATATATATATATATATATGTGTATATATATATATATATATATATATATATATATATATATATGTGTATATATATATATATATATATATGTATATATATATATATATATATATATATATATATATATATATATGTATATATATATATATATATGTGTGTATATATATATATATATATATATATGTATGTGTATATATATATATATATATATGTATATATATATATATATATATATATATATATATATTGTGGAACACCACTAAATACGAGAGAATATAGTGATGTTGTTCATCATATTAAACATCTGGTACACAAGGGCGTTATAAACCTATTTTAAATGTGAATGACTACATATCGAACTTCTATGTCTAACCACTCGCCACATTTCTGGATCTTAACGCTCAGACACTTTTTTTCTGAACACACTCCACACAGCTCGCATGAAAGCAGAGGGTCCACGGATTCTGAGGATATAAGTCAAATCACTCTACACCAGAGCACCACGGAGATAAAGACAAAAAATAAAGACAACAGACTGTAAATTTGGCTTCTACCTTTGATGTTTCTCAGTCATGTACATGTATCAGTAATGACTTACATTTAGTCCGTTACTGTAATTGAGTCGTTTTCGTGTATTTGTAATTTTTTTTATTCAAATTTGTAATTTTACTTAAGTATGTGTTTTAAATCACATCTGTTGCTGAGTAAAAAATGCTGAAATAAAAAATACATACATACATACATACATACATACAAACAAAACATGTACCAGAAACTTTGGAAGTGAATGATGAGGACAGGTGAATGATAAGGACAGATGAATTGGTGCTAATTAAGGTCCCAGAATGAGTGAGAAAGTTAAAGCATTTGTGACCCTTGACCCATTTTGACTGATTTTTTTGGGTTTAGATATCTTAATTTGTCAGCACTTTAACTTGTAAAGGTTTGCCTATAAAAAACAAAGTGACATTTGTGTCCCCTCGTCCTGTTTTGCACAACACAAGAAAGAACCTTGTTTAAAAAAGAAGTAACTAAGTAACTTTTTAAAAAAGCTACTTTTTTTATTTTAACCTGAGAGCATTTTTAGACCAGTATGTCTACGTGTACTTAAGTAAAATGCTATCAAAATAGTGGCACTTTTACTTGAGTAGAGTATTTCAGTACTCTTTCCACCTCTGCATACAATTTGGGCCCAATCACCGACTGGTGCTAAGGCCCCTGAGTCCCCTGACGCTGTATCTCAGTATGGAAGGCAACGTACAGTACATGCTATAGTGCAGCAGGTGGCAGTAATGCAACATAAGGCTGAACACCAACACTCCTTGAAGTAGGATTCTGAATTACATGAGATACTATTAGGTATAGGGGCCACACGGTGGTGTAAGCACTTCGCCTTGCAGCGAGAAGACAGCCCCGGTTGGAACAAGGGCCTGTGTGTGCGTGGGTTCTCTCCGGGTTCTCCGGCTTCCTCCCACAGTCCAAAAACATGCAATGTGGGTATTAGGTGAATTGGACACTCTACTATTAGGTATAACTCTAGTTGTGTGTGGCCCTGCGATGGACTGGCGAACTGTCCAGGGTGTACCCCGCCTATCGCCCGATGTAGCTGAGATTGGCACAGCACCCCCCGCGACCCTCTGGTGGAGGATAAAGCGGTTAGATGATGACTGACTGACTATTAGGTATAACAATATCAATAATAATACATTTCTTTGAATTATGTTTTGGCATGTGCAGCAGAAATTAAATGGCATGTTAAGTATGTTAGTGCAGTACCTATTCAATGTGTGTTTCTTATACAAACCACATCACACTGGTGCCCTGAGTTTGAAGCCTGTAAACCAGACACACAGGTGTTCCTTGACTTTACAGATAGATTATAGCAATCGTGAAGGGAATGGATCTCAGTTATGTATCATTAACTGATGAGACAGAAATAGAAAACAAACAAACGTTAAAGCCAAATCAATTTAATGAAAGTGAATTCAAATCTGCAACAATAGGCCAAAAGGGCCGAAAGAGGAGCTAGTGTATTCTTGACTTATGACCAAAATTCAATGAAGTCTGTAATTGTAATTTATAGTGATTATGTTATTGGGGAAATGAAATGTAGAATTTAAAGACAGATTTCCAATAATTTAACAGTGATTAACACTGATTTTAAAAAGAGCGTAAATAAGTTATATTATTTATGTACTTTTTAAAATCAGTACAAATAAACCTGCTGCTGTCAATGAAGATCGAAGTGAGTGGAGTTGTCGCAGTGTCTTCTATTGTGTATATTGTGTCTACCTATGTTGAGTTATGGCAGACATCGATGAAGAAATAACTCAACAGTTCCCATCAAAACCTAAATCAGACAGATTGAGGTAAAGGTTAAAGGAGGTAGTGAGGCAAAAGTACGGATGCCAACCGCAGTAAAATGGTAAAGAAGAAGTGAATGTTTGTGCCAAGTTGAGAAAATTCTCTCAAGGTGTTCCTTAAATATTATCGTCACAGTCAGTGAAATGTAATGTGTCCAAATACAGCTACTGAAGCTGTAGGGGCATAAAAAGTGTCGCATCACACCCACGTCCACCTGCTGGTCCATCTGGTTTTCCTCAGTATGATACAATGGTTGTTTTCCAATGACTCCAGGGTGGTGTCTGCAAACAGTGTCTCATGCAAAGCCTCTCAGAGAAACCGTGTGCTCAATGGAGTTCATATAAATTAGGCGAAGACATGTTCTTCTTCCGTGAAACCACTGCTCAGACTGGGCCACGACTTTAATTGTATTCTACATTACAAACACTTTACACTCAAGATTTCCTCGCAGCCTTAATTTGTTCAATATTCCTATTTGTTCTTCAACATTATACTAACAATCATAACAGCCGGAGTTACGTTTCTGAAGAAGTTTTTATTTTTTTTGCGATGCAATAAAACTTTTTTACACTGTCATAAACAATAACAACATACTATGTTCAAGGAGATATATAAATATTTGGCCCTTATTCTGTGAAAAGTAACAAAGCAAAACAAATAAAAACATCCGTCTCCATTTCTTACCACACGACTTGTTCTAGTAGGATTAACATAACGAAATAGCAAAATATATAACCGTCATCCACGCACCTTAAAATAGGATATATTATTTTTTTTGGGGAATAACACAAACTTGATAGAGGGCTACTCTTCATACAGGCGAGGCACTGTATCCTGCATTTCTGTTTGCTCATATACCAACAAAGCACTGAATGAATAACACAACACCACCCATGAGGCTGTTGATAAACAAATGGTCAGGTGATGTGATGTAGGATATCAGGTTAAAGTATCATATTTAACACACAATTATTCTGATTTTTGTACTCAACGCCTGATGGGCCCAAACAGCCGATACTGCACAGGATACTGCACATTTCCTTTGGAGAGCAAAAAAAACTGGAATGTTTAAAAAAAAAATAAAAAAAGGCAGAGAAGAAACAGGACTTGCAGGAAAAAGCATAATATTGAGAAATGAATGTTAGTATTATAAAGGAATGGTAGTGCCGACCCCACGTTTACACCCAAAGTCCTGTAAAGCTTAATCGTATTGACCCAAATGTCTCCTGTCATCTGAAATACAGTATGTACATGATTTGGAACGTCGTCTTTTTGACAGAGCAAAAAAACCTGAAACTCTTGATAGTGTAATTTTAATCACTGGACAGTGATGGCCTGGTCCTCTTGGTGGCTTTTTCCTCCACAGCAAATGTGTAGTTATACTAAAAAAGACACACACACAAAACAAACAAACAAATGAAGAATTAAAGCAAAACAGCGACTTGGTTGTTGCGATGCACACTGTCGAAACAACTCTTGTCATAACTACACCATCATGGTGTCATACCTTACATTTTTGCGACCGTCTATTTGTTACATTACATTACATGTCATTTTGCAGACGCTTTTATCCAAAGCGACTTACAATGGAATTGAGTACAATCAGCCAGGGGTGGAGTCGAACTTGCGACCATGATGTCTTGCGCACACAGGGTACCGGTCTTAACCACTGTGATTCTCGTCACTTCCACCATCTGTTTTGTATTTATTTCTCCTTAGCACACTTTCTCCTGCGCTCTGTGCTGCACTCACTCATCGGCTGTATTGATGAATTGTTCAGCCCGACTCACAGGTTTGCACAGCATGTTCTTGACTTTTATGAACAGCCTAACCTAAACCTGATCCTTAACCATAACATAACAACTTAGTGCCCAACACAAAATTTAACCTAACCACAATTCACATCTTAGTCCAGACCAGAGCCTAATTGGGACAGAGCTTTGGCCTCTATCAGGACAAAAAACTCAGTGTATATTAGAGCTGAAACAATTCATCGATGAATCAATTAATAATCGATTACTAAATTAATCGACAACTATTTTGATAATCGATTAATTGGTTTGAAGCTTTTTTCATGATTAAAACATGATATCCGATTGTTTAAGCTTCTTAAATGTGAATATTTCCTTCATTTCTTTGCTCTGGATAACAAAGAAATCATTAAAAGTGAATCATTTTGGTTTGTGGACAAAACAAGATAACGTCATCATTTCCAGGTTTGACAACATTTTTTAAGGTTTTCTGATATTTTATGGACCAAACGATTCATCGAGAAAATAATCGACAAACTAATCGATTATGAAAAGAAAAGTTAGTTGCAGCTCTAGTATATGTATGTCAAAAAGGTTCCTAAGGATGCAGGAAAAGTGTGTACAAAAAGAGAAACCCACACCCTGCCTATGTAATGATATGGATAAAGATGGACACAGATGTGGACCTACCTCATTTTCAATGTCTTGGAGAGACTTTATACGAATGTTGTTTATTTGAGAGTTCAGCAGATGATTCTACGAAAGAAATGTGGGAAAAGAAAGAAAGAAATGTCACTACATGCTTTAGGGATATCTTAATACTTGACGTGACACAAGGAATGAATGAGTTGAAATGAAACCCGTCACTTTAAAATGCATTGAAAATGTCAAACGTACCGTCCCATTCGCCTGGATGTTAAATTTTGGGTGCAGACTAAAGGGAACTCCATCGAGAGCTGCAGAGAGTCAGAGCAGGTTACAGGTGAGTGAGCTGCTTCCGTTGACAAAAATTCTGAAGTGTCAAAAATTGCACCTGGAGTACCTGTGATCCCATGGATACTGCTGTCAGCAGGCTTGTCCAAGTTGTCCTTGATTTGGAGGCTGTGGCGTCTCTGACTCAGTTTACTATACGGCGCGAGAGGAGGAGGGTTGCTGTGGAAACAAATAAATGGATATTATTGACAAGCATTAAATAAACTATACATATATATAGAGAGAGGAAGAAGAGGAAGAAGTATAAGAGTACCTGGGTCTGAGGGGCAGAGGAACCGATGTTTGGTCTAGGGAGAGTTTGCGGATATCCAAGCTCACACTGCGGGGTTTGGCCTGGGGCATGGGGTTAGAAAAACGTCCCTTTCTGCACCACAACACGTAGCCATGGATGTCCCTGAGGAGAAGGCACACTTGACGTTACAGTCGTTACTGTGCTGCTCACCAGAAATGATCTTTTAATAACACCTTACCAGATGAAGACCCACTGTGTCGATGGGATTTATTGAAATACATTAGACAAAACAGGTGCAAGAGAAATGTTTGTACGTGTGAATGCTACCAACCCCACATATGTGTAATGCTGCAACATCATTTTGCTTTTGGCTGTCAGTTTGATATCCAACACAGCTGTGTCCACACTGCCGACGGGAACGACTCGCACGCACACGCGCTTCTTCTTCGAAACAGAGGCCTCTGAGCACACGAAAAACAAAAAAAAGACAGAAAATTAAAATACCCCCACGGTAAATAAGCTGTGGGTAAATCAAATAAAAACGTTCCTATGATCTGCAGCAAATATATATATGAGGAATGTGTGTGTTACAACTCGGTGTGTGCACTCACTTGCTTCGAGGTGCTCAGCGATGAAGCAGAAACCATGAGGAATAGCATCTTTGTCTGAGAGAAGCTGAACGTCTGAAACGACCATTCCACATGTCAGGTCCTAGAGAGAGAGAGAGAGAGAGTGAGAGAGAGGGATAAGAAAGGAGGAATAAGGAGGTGTAACATTTGTATTATCTTATCTTAGCTTATAGCTGTGGGCTCGATTGCCTCTTGGGAGTTGTTCTTCAAAATCTAATCATTCCACATCATTTATTTCTACAGTGAAAAGACACAAGTAACAATGGCCAATGGTAATAAAAAAGACTTTTCTAGTCTTGATGTCCAGTCAAAGCCTTAGCACTGCAGTTTTGCATTTCACCCATTCACGCGCCACACAGAGCATCTGTAAATTCAAATTCACGCTCCGTACAATCACCAGGAGAAACCTCAGGTTAAGTGTCTTGCTCAGCAGAGACTGGGATCTAACCCCAACCTTCCAGTTGGAAGATGATCCGTTTCACCGCTGATCCAGCCGCCCTAAAAGATTATCCAACCATTGTTACCTTGCTGTAACAGAGGTAATATCCAGACTTTATTGCAAAGCTGCGTGTGAAGTTTGCTGCGGATCCATCTTCTGTGATGTTGATCTGCAGAAGAAAAAACAAGGGAAAAGTTAGACAGATCATGGACACTGACGCACTTTATATTCATTTAACTAGTCTCCTTGAAACACAGCAGTCGGACAGTGTGAATGAAACTAAGTACATAACTGTTGATTAAAAGCAAACAGAGGTTAATTATCATTATTATCATTATTAATTATCCTTAATCATTGTCTTAATTCTGTTATTTCATGCTATACCTGGAGCTTTAGGAAAGGAAGTTTACACTCAGTGATGTAACATTTAAACACCAAAAGTGTTTCTAAAGGTCAAGTTTACAGCTCATCAAAACACTACATTTAAGGCTCCAGTGTGAAACTTCTGTAGACAAAACACTGCTGTTGTTGCTACCCGCCCCCACCCCAGATATGTTGCTGATCACAGAAACCACCGAGCAGGGTCGTCCTCTCAGGGCTGACCACTCCTTGGGACGAAACAGACGAGATATGATGAGCTAGTGGAAGAGTGTCGCAGAAACGGGTGGCGAGCAAGGTGTGAACCTATAGAGGTGGGGCGCAGAGGATTTATTGGTCATCGCCTACAGCAGGCTGGGCATCGAAGGCACAAGCAAGAACAAGGCCAACAAGCTGGTCACTGTGGATCCAGCGAGGAGAACCGTGGGTGGAGTAGTGCTATCTGGACATGATTTGGGGCTTGATCAACCCCAGATGGGTCGCCCGGGTGAGGGTGTATGATGCTGGAAGACCCGAAAGACACCAGGAAACGTCACTGGGGACGTGCCCAGATGCATCAAGACAATGTATGTGTGAAGCTCAGCAGTTGACGTTCAAAATTGAGTTGCTGGAAGTAAAATCAGACACAGACACACAGACACACACACACACACACACACAGGGTGTCTGTGAGAGTCAGGACTGTGAGGATTAAGAGGAAAGTGTTCTTGGTGTTTTCCGCCAAGGAGGTGGGCAGTGACATCAGACTTTCCTCAGCCTGCAGAGCTTTCTGAAAGGGCGACTCTAGGTCCATATTCCAACCATTCACTGCCGTCTCACATTACCAGCAAAGCTGTTACGCTTCCACCTTCCCTCCATCAGCCGCTAGAATGAGAGTCACACTCCGTGTGCAGCGCAGGAATGTCACCACAGACACAGAGAGAGTCGTGTGGAGCTGATAGGCTTAATTCAACTCCATTTAATGAAACTCTAATGTCCCAGGAGGAACCACTTTGTTTACAGTATAACTGGAAAGACTGTGGGAAAAAATTCTCATACAACCCGTTTTTCGAATTTTAAGGTTGAACTTGAGATGTAAAAATCTAATCTTAAAGTGTAAACATCTCCCCTCTCTATTTTCAAAACACAACCCAAGGAACACTTTCCCTCGTCACTCCCACAAATAATCTTCAAGTTGTTTACACCTCAGCGAAACCTCACTGCAAATACAGCCCGCTTGCATTGTTTATAGGACTTTATTATTTACGCAAAGATTGGTTTCTGCTTCAGTGGAAACTCCAGCGAGTCTATCGATTGATTTATTCTCACCAAACTCCTGCTGTTCATGTGGTGGCTGTCAAAATGGTTGAATGTTGAAAATGAAAATTCCAGAGGAACCAATGACTGTAAATGGACATTTAGGTCATTGAATCAGTAGCAGGAGCAATGGCCATCTCTCCTCTTACCATAGTAAAGTCTTTGGGGCAGGTGCTGGTGTTGGAGGTCCATGCCACAGCTGTGATGGGCCGTACGCCAACATGTTCCATCAACGACATCTAACAAGCATAAGAAATATCTATAAAATTGCTGATACACACATAAATAAAATCCCCTTCGTTTTATTCAATGAAATCATTTTTTATACCTTTAGCCCAGTCGTGATTGTACACATATATAACAATATTGTGGTGACAGAGGTGTCTTATCAGAATTGTGGTGTGTATAGTTTTAGCCACGTGACAAAAAGTGAGGACTCACTCGGGGTAACAAGATACGATCCAGTCTTAATGTGTGTGTTATATCAAGGCTACACTGTCTGGGAGAGAAAGATCCAGTTTAGTTTAAATGGTTGCATTTTTGCTAAAACGTTCAAGGACAAAGAGATTCTGTTCAACGCAAGAACGTATTCCTAACTGCAACAGCAACTTAGTTCATGAGAAAATGACAGATGTTTAGTTGTTCAATTTCCAAGCATCACCACAGAAGCATCTCTTCATGTTTTAGGTTCTAATAAACTGTTTCTGACCATTAACACAAATTAAATACTCACTATTTTATGTATAGTGGTGAAAAACTGAGATAAATCAAGTTAATTAATTCAGTCCAAGTAGTCCCAAGTAAAATGAAGAAGTGTGGTTGATTCAAGTTGAGACACATTTAACACATTATATTACTACACTATTACTCAATAATGTTGAGAAATGATGCATTTCCTTGTCTATGGACTTACATACATTGGAAAAACATGATGTTATTGGTAACTAACTATTCAGGTAAATACACTCTGACTGCATTTTGACAACTTAGCTTCTTCAGGAAAACTTGACACACATTTAATTCCAAAGTTATTTATTTATTATATAAACCATGAATTATGAACGAGAACTGGTTTTGAGTCATTGTCTACGAACCTACACAACGAGTCGAGCTTACCTTACAATAGCTGCCCCTGTTCCTATATGACAAAACCTGACGGCCTACAATTTTAGATAAAATCCGTTTGTTTTGTGAGTTAAAGGATAAACTCATACACATAAACTTACTTTTAATCTGTGGTGTCTTCTGTCTCCCCGAGCTGTTGCGGTTTCACAGGCAAACAACTTTTTAGTCACCAGCCGGAGTCTTCCTCGTCAAAGCAGGAAGCGCTGTGAATCCATTTTGACTCCAACTCCCGTCAAATCCCGGGGCGATACGTCACAGGGTCAGACGTCATTACCAAATAAAGTCAGAACCGGGTCTGAACGCTAGAGGGCAGCACCACATCTGTATGGCCGACGGTTGAACAGGACTGTCAACGTCGTCTGCCTTTGTTTACTGCGGTCAAGCTATCGGACACTCGTCTGTAGGTGGTCGAACTATCTGACACTGAATTATAACGCCCTCCCTACAAAGGCTTTTATGGTAAAAACAAAACAAACCAACAAAAAAAATAATAAGAAAAAACATGTAATCCTATGACTCAGGCTGATTTGTAAGGACAGTGACATCCTGTTTTCAAAATAAAACATTGAGGACACCGTGTGAAAACACGTCTTGAATTGGAAAAATTCTTAAAATCTTAAATTCAATGTTTTCGAGAGAACTAATAACTGGACTTCGAGTTCTGCACATTGATATCTACTATAGTGTAGAACCGGATGTCAGACATTTTTACTGTACAGTTGAGATGTAATTAAAACAACAATTTAGAAAAGTTCTGACCAGGATTGACTAGGTTGTGTTCAGGATATACCATACTGCAAAGCAGGCATTTTATTGTACAGTGTCCCATATTTGCATTTTTTAATTGAAAAAAATGATCAATCTGGAGATGTAATAAAAAAGATCTGAACAAGACTGATTAGTGACAGTTTTAGAGAATTCAGAGAACAAGTCCTTAACCTAAAGTTCTCTTTCCACATTTGCTACACCTCAGTCATGTTTGAGAGAACTTGGCGTTAATTACTTAACCTAAAGTTAAAGTTATTATTAATTGTTTGAACGCAGCGGACATTCAATTATACTGAAAAGTTACACACTACAGCATTGTGTATTACACAAATGTACTGATGGTTTTGATCCTTCCTAAGGTTTGTTCACAATGAAAACATAACCCACATTTTCTAATGTGATATACAGTATGTGTTTGATAATATTATGTATGTGTGACAAGTCCCTGTTGGCATGGCAACATGCATCAGAGCAGACCACAGAAAGTGGTTGTAGGGGGAAGCTAGAGCAGATTGGACTATTACGTGTTGGTGATGAAGAAAATCTGTGTTAATTAGGAGCATTTAGCTTTACTGGTTAATTAGCAAATTACAGAGTGTAATTTTCTCTCTTTCTCTGCCGCTCTCGCTCTCTCTCTCTCACACACACACACACACACACACACACACACACACGAAGAGATGGCCTCTTTTCTTCTCTGCAAACTGCAGCATTTCCCGCAGCCCGAGAGAGAGAGAGCAAGTTAACCATAAACAGCCACGACAAGACCGGAATTTAATCATTCCTAATTTCAAAATAAAAGTACAAATAAATGTTTAATTTTTTTATTCGTTTTCAACATTTTTCCAGGTAATCTTTTTTTTCTTATTTTATTTATCTATCTATCAATGTTATTATATAGTATAGTATTACATTACATTACATGTCATTTAGCAGACACTTTTATCCAAAGCGACTTACAATGCAAAATGTAAGACTATAATACTATAGTATAGTATTGTAGTATATTTTTATTATTATTTTTTATTGTTATTTTATTAATAATGATGCTATTCAGCAGCTGTAATGCCACACATACACCTGGAAAATGTTTGGAGTGCACCATCAGTAGTGTACATCCTTACTTGTGTGATGTTTGAGCGGAAGTGCCTTCTAATCGTGCTGTGTAACTTGACAGTGGACATCGTTGTCCGTCGGTGGGGAGCTGGAGCCGGAGCTGGCGCTGGAGCTGCAAACAGAAAAACAGGAAACAGAGAAAAGCAGCCGTTTATCAACGTTAGAGCAGCGTGGAACCTGATGGACCTGAAGTGTTTTGGGGATTATCTTTCCTGTGCCGTGTTTTAGGTTCACACTTTTAATGGCCGAGCTGGTTTACGTGGCTGATACCAAAGGGATTCGTGGGCCATTTGATAACAACATTTAAACAGTCGTAAACGTTATTTAACAGTCATTGAACATTCTATCTGTTGTTTTTTGTTTTTTAAAATCAGATTTTAATCTGGATTTTCTCTGTGGCAGAGATAAAAGTCCACTCCCCAAATAGTAAATGACCGCCTACATTCCCACTTTGTTTTGAACCCTCTTTCCTTTTTGGGAGCCTGTTGTGTTTTTTTGTTTTTTTTCAGAGGAAGATTAGGCCTCCAAGCTTTTTAATGTTTTATTAACTGTGCTAAGAACAACCAGAAGCTGTAGAGCTTCTTCTATTACCTTTACTGTATGCTTTTATATAAACTTGCAAGCTCAATAATCTATAATCTCAGGTATTGAAAGCACAGAAAGCTCTAGAAGGACATATCTCCCATTGCAGTTCCCCTCCTCCCACTTCTGTCTCACACCAAAGGTTAGGAGCCACGCTGGGAATATGGAGGACCAGTCTCGCCTCATGTCGGGTCACATGGGACCAACAGGACAGTCCCGGGAGAACGTGTGTGACCCTGGCGGCATAAGGACACACCGTGACCTCGGCCAGACACAGCGGGACATTGGTGAGATCCTCCAGAAGATCATGGCCATCACAGATGAGAGTCTGGAGGAGGCCCAGGCCAGGTAATAAGTATAACACGGGTACCAGACCAGAACCTGACTGAAGAAAAGAACTCGTCAGCACGATATCACACTTCATTACACATTATACACTAAATAGGAAATGAAAACTACCTCCAGCCCCTGTGGACCACGACCAACATTAGAACCAAAGGTTTTCTAATCAGCACTGAACACAGAATACTGAGCTCATGAGTAAATTATTACACGTTTAAGTAAAAACCAGTTGTTCTGTTGCACTCTGAGTGCAATCCTTCACCAAGGCTTCTCCAGTTTCCCTGAAAAGTCCTTAAAAAGTTCACAATTGTTGTGAAAACAATACCATACTTGGATTACAACCAAAACTTTTTCCAGTTATTTTAAAGACCGCTTTTCATTTTCCAAATTGACCTATTTGGGATATGGTTAATACATTAAGAAGCACATTCATTTTTTAAATGTGAGTCGGTTATAGGAGTGTTTTCAGGGGACACTGTGAAGTGGACAAACTGCCAAAAATAGGAACAATTAAAAGTTCAAATGTGATGAGAAAAGAAAGAAAAACGTCCGCTACATCTTTCATAAGACTATTCTATTCTATTCTATTCTACCAAAAACAACAACAACATACCAGTTCATGGTTTTTATTCATCACCAATGTCTCTGCCTTTCTTCCCTTTAAAAGAAAACACGCGTTAAACTGCCACAGACTGAAGCCCGCCCTCTTCGGCGTCCTGTGTGAGGTGAAAGAAAGGACGGGTAAGTTGTTCATGTGTCAGAAAAAAGCCAGTGGAGAGAAGAGTTGTGCGTTAATGATGCGCTGCACTTTATTTTTTACAGTGCATTTGTGATTGTATGAGTGATCTTCTGTGCTCGGCATTATGCCGAAGATAACATGTCAGATTTAGGAAGCAGAGGATAAGAGTTGTACAAGAGTGATAAAATCCATTTAATGATGTTTGACGACTCCTAAAACGAGTCCTGTAAAGACACACCTGTGACAGAGACTGAGAGAGAGAGATTGGAGACTGATGAGCAGATTTTATATTATTCCTACCAAGTTTTCCCAGCTCTCCTTCATCTACTGTTATGTGTTATTAATGCATTGTCTCTCTGTCTCCCTCTCTTGCTCTTGTGCTCAGTGTGTCACACTCTCGTACCTTCAATTTTTTTGACGGGATTGTTCTATAAGTCAACCTCTGCTGGCTGGCAAGCTGAGTTTTTTTTTTTTCTGGTGATGACCTCCTCCAAATGCTCAGATGGTGAAAAGTGGCTAGAAGCACTCTACTGCTGGAGGAGCGTCATAACAACAGACACTTTTCACTGTGACATTCACGGGAGCAACAGGATCGTCTAATCTGGGTGATTAACAGTAGGAAGTAAAGATGATGTGGTGATGACGCAGCTCTGTTTATTCACCTGTGAGTTACAGAGCACTGCCAGTGCGGCCGACGCGAAGGTTTAGCACCATGAATATCCAAATATTACTTTTCTGAACATTTTCTTGGGCAAAAGTCACAAAGATGAATATTGTAGTACTGTAGACGTTGTAAAACAAGGTGTTAATAGAATCAGAATCACCTTTATTGTCATTATACAGTGTACAACGAGATTAGAGGACAGTTCTAGTAGTGCAAGTGAAGAGATAAGAGTAGAAGAAGAAAGAATGAAACAGTGCACCAACACCTTCGACAAAATTAGAAGGATATGTAAAAAAAAAAAAAGAAAAAAGTATTCATTTACAGTGGGAGCCAGTAAGGGAAATATGCAGTATATGATACAGTACATTGTACATTGTACATTGTACAGCAGAGTGGATGTATGTGGGGTGTGTATATTGCACAGATTGGAATAGTTCCTTAGTGTTAAGCACTCTTATTGCACTTGGACAAAAGGTGTTCGCAAACCTAGAGGTACGGGCTTGGATGGACCTGTACCTCTTTTCCTTTCTTCTTCTCCTTTTTAATAAGGGTTAGGGTTAGCAATTATCCTTGAAGGGGACAGAGCTGCAAACATGTGAGACAAAAAGAGGAGATGGTAAATGGTCTGTATTTATATAGTGCCATTCTCGTCTTGATGACCACTCAAAGCGTCTCTACACTCACACTTTCATACAGTACACTGTATCTATATGTTTTTCTATCGCTCATCTTTTACACCTATTCAACCCACTTGCCCAAAGACACGTCTGCATGTAAACTAGCGGGGCAGGGAATCGAACCCACGACCCTCGAGTTGAAAGACGACTCTAAGCGCGTGAAATAAAACAAGGACAGAGTGAGAGACATATGGTAAAGGAAGGGTAGATTAGATGGTAGAGGCTGTAAGGATGGATTGATCATCTCCTGTTAGCCTTCATTACAAGCAGAATCAGTGCAGCACAGCCAGGAAACATAATCCCACCTTGTCTATGCTGTTAGACAGACACACATTCTGCAGCTGTGGGAAACAGTTGTGCACTTTCAGCACATTTAAAATGACTGTCCTGGCTTCTTTTGTATGTATGTGTGTGTGTGTGTGTTTGCAGGTTTACAGTAATCTGAATAATCTGCTCCATCAGCGTAATAGGAGCAGTGTTCTCTAAACATCACTGCTGTTGTGTCGTTTGGAGCTGATGAATGGACATAATATGTGATCACATGGAGTGTGTGTGTGTGTGTGTGTGTGATTTCCTACACTGTAATTACCAGTCAATTTACATAACTGTGTAAATTAACAACCTCTCAAATGAGCCTTCAATTTTCACCGGGTCATTAGTCACTACTTAAGAGCTGATGTTAATTAAAAGGCCTCTGTGTGTGTGTGCGCGCGTGTGTATTTGTATTTGTTACCTCATTAGGACCTTTTTCTGGCACAAACACTGACCTTGTCAGGACCAGTAGTCCTCATGGAGACCAAAACCTGGACATAATGAGGCAGAACAATTTTTGAGGAACTAGTTAAAGTTGACCTTATGGTTAAAGGAACACTTCACTGATTTGCATTTAGCTTTGTATTACTAAAATAATAATTTTAATAATAATATACATTTTTTTTTTCAAAAATACTACCCCTTATTTTAGTAATACAACGCTAAATGCAAATCGGTGAAGTATTGCTTTGAGGTCAGGGATGACACTGTAGTTTAGGCTGTTCAAATGAATGGAAATCAATGCAGTGTCCTTGGAAGAATAGCTGCACAAACCCGTGTGTGTGCACGTGCAAAGATGTATGTCAATTTGCCTGGGTTTGTTTTTATGTCCCTGCCATACAATGTGTGGGCCGATACAATGTGTCCCCTGTGATCGATATATCTTTGTGACTGTGGACACGTGGTTGTTTCATTTCCAATGCTAACACGACAGTATTTTTAGTTTAATTACTAATTATGTTGGTGGGTGAAATTGTGCCTCATGATATTTCATGTTTAATGTAACTTCTATTCTTTTCTGTATTCCATGGCAAGACGTTTGACTTGGCCACATTGAGCACTTTTCACTAGTGAGCAGCAGATTAGACAAAAAAAGAAAAAGAAAGAAAAAAGTCACATCCGATGAAGCCATGACATATTCTCTCCATCTCCACAGCTCTGAACATGGGCGACATCAAGGATGAGACTCCTCCAGACCCTCAGGTCATGCGACTGGACAACATGCTGATAGCTGAGGGTGTTGCAGGTCCCGAGAAGAGCGGGGCCTCTGCAGTGGCGGCGGTGACAGCAGCAGCTTTTGCAGCAGCAGCAGCAGCTGGAGGAACGCCTGACGATGAGGACGCAGAGCAGGCAGACTACAGAGAGAAGCTCGCTCAGATACGACAGATCTACCACACTGAGCTCGACAAATACGAACAGGTTTGTTTTTCTTCAGAAAAATAATCTCAGGCTGACACTTCACTCGTCACACTGCAGATTTGTTATTTCAGTACCATATTCTTTTCCTTTAAGCGCTCAGCTATTGCAAATGTGAGTTTGCATTCTCCCTCATCCTCTCTTCACATGCAGGCATGCCGGGAATTTACCAGCCATGTGATCAACTTACTAAGGGAGCAGTCCCGTTCACGACCCATCTCATCCAAAGAGATCGACCGAATGGTGGAAATCATCCAGCGCAAATTCAGCAGTATCCTGACCCAGTTGAAGCAGAGCACGTGTGAAGCAGTCATGATCCTTCGCGCCAGGTTTTTAGATGCCAGGTTGGTTTGCACTGTTTTATTATTACTCCCCGCTCACGTAACTGTGTTTACTTGATGATTTCTTGCTGCAATGTACCCTGTTCCGACAGGAGGAAACGTAGAAACTTCAGCAAACAGGCCGTAGAGATTTTGAATGAATATTTTTACTCCCACCTGGCAAACCCCTACCCCAGTGAGACGACCAAAGAAGAGCTGGCCAAGAAGTGCTCCATCACCGTCGCTCAGGTAGTAACATAAAAGTAACAACCTTTAATGGAAATAAACTAAACACGGTGTCGTACACAGGCATGGTCACATAACTTTTTCCCCCTCGCTGACTCTCTCAGGTGGGCAACTGGTTTGGGAACAAGAGGATTCGCTATAAGAAGAACATTGCCAAGTACCAGGATGAAGCGAGTGTGTATTTCATGAAAGCAGCTGAGGACTCTGCAAGTGTGTCGTCCCAGGACAGTCAGCTCAACTCTCCTGTCACACCAAACTCAGGTGTGTTGCACAGCTATTCTTCCTAGGAAACTGCATTGACTTCTATTAACCAGTTAATGCCTAACCCTAACCATAACCAAACCTTACTATTACCATACCATACAGTATATGTGGCCTGATTAGGACCAGGCTGTCGTCCTCATGATGACTAGTGGTTTGTGTTTATATCAGAAAAGAGATAAGAAAACACACAACTCATTTCACTGAAATGTACCCTAACCATATCTATAACCACTACTTGCATAATCCTAACTCTGACCAATACACCACCTTAAAGATAACCCATTTGTTCAGACAACCTAAGATTCAAAGGCATTAAAAAGTCAGATTAATGACTCTAATTAATTGTTCCAATTTATATCACAATGCATAAATCTGGTTCCTGTACAACTGAAGTCATAATCTATTTAAATCAGTAAATGCAGTCAGGTAGTTGCAGAAATATTCACTGAACTTCATACACGTAGGACATCTGAAGGTATATTTTCCCCCATCACAGCTGACATCATGTCCCACTGTGGATGTGTCTCTTCTCTGCAGGTTGGTGATGGCTGGTTGGCGTGACAGTGGGTGATGTCCCTCCTCCCATCGCCAAATGATTCTGTACTTTGTCCCTCCCTTCATCCTCGTCCAATTAACACAAACTCTGTGGACTGACCTCCAGCTGAGCTGTGAGCAAACTCTACAGCGTTCATTGAACATATTGCTTCGTGGTGCTGATCGCTCATGAGTCTCCCTTTCACATTGTAACCACTGTTTGGACACTTTCAGATAAAACGGAACTATTGCTCTTTGTTTATCTTCATTAATAGATCAGTGATGAAGAGTCAGAGTTTGTAAATGGCCTTGAGTCACATCCTGGATTCAAGGTTTTGTCTCAGACAGTAAAGCCAGTCACTACTACAGTAGATTAGGGTCGAATTTGCATGTTAAACTAGTTTTTTAAGTTGAAGTAGAAAGTAGGTTGTTTGAATAAACACATTATCACTCTTTTACAAGAACTGTGACTGTATTTGTTTTTGTGTGAATGTAACGACACTGCTGCATATGAACAAATAATCAGACTTCTCGAGCAAAGGTAACTGGCCTAGATGCAGTCGACGTTGCTTGTTATTTTGCCATTCTTAATCATATCATACAGCATCCGTAGGACCACGTGTGTTGTTTATTCATCCGGTATTTGGGTATTTACAGACAACCGTGTTTTCCTGCTGAAGTCGTCCTAACTTAACAACAAAGGCTTTACTTCTTAATCTACTGTTAAATTCCCAAGACCTGAATTCAATTGGAAAAAGGTTTAAAATCCATTTCCGAATATTTTCCTGATAAGAAACAGGACAAAGACAAAGGGCAGCGATGTACTTTGAGAGTCCTTTGAACCCTGTTTGATTAGCCACTATGTGACTTTGTGCACACACGCATACAGTTTTGCTGAAATGAAATCATTTTCTTGGAAAGCAAAAAGATAATATGAGGACTAAAAGTGATGAAATCAGTGTCTGTAGTGTGGTGGGACATGTATGTGAAATCTCAGGGACGTGAGCCGTGACTCACAATTTATGACAAACAAACACAAATTATGCTCACTATTATTTTGTTGTACAACAAATAAATGTTCCCACAGTGAAACTTCTTTCTATGTGACTGCATCTGTGTGGACAGTGTTTAAAATGTGATGGTGGTAAATCTGGGTTAAAGGTTGAAAATGACGGTATGTAAAAGAGACAGTCACAGAGACTCACACACACACACAGAGACAGAGACAGACAGAGTGAGAGACGTTTTATTGAGGGGGAAAAGTGTGACTGTTCACCATGGATTTATCACCTGCGGCTCTGATCCTGTGCTCACTATTATGTTCAGGTAATAAATCTGATTTATTTTTATCAATAGAAAACCATCTGCCACGTTTTGCAGGTTTTGGCAGATGTGTTGGTTCGTCCCAATAGATTCATTTTTTCCATCTTCTTTAAGTCTGTAAAAATATTTTTGGACCTCATTTTGTTTGTTTTTAACCCTAAAATAATAAAAGAATGAAGCCTCTTTCATTCCCACTCTGCACCTGAACTTCTGTCCTTAGGAACAGCGAGCAAAGTTTGTCACTTCATCATCGTCTCTGTCACCAACTGCAAGAATCAGGACGAGCATGTTAAAGGAGCATGAGTAATTCTTAACTGGGGTCCGCTTTTTTTTATCATAGACATGACACATGTTCTAGTGTTGCTATAAATGTGACACAAACTGGTGCCTCAGTATACAAACCAGCAGCAGTGTCGTCCATAGTTCAAGAAGAGACTATTGTCTCAGCATTGGCAGGAGAGGACGTCCTCTTATACAAGAAGACATGAAGACAAAAATAGAGAAAAGATTCAAAACATTATTGGTTAAACACACGCCCCTCTGTTTATACGTTTAATTGAAAAAAAAAACTTACTACTGATGTGTGTTTGGTGGATTAAGCAGAATAATGGGGACAGTTTTATTAGTACAATGTTTAAACAGACGCTCCACTCTCTAAATGTTCAGAGATCAAACCAAAACTCTCTGCACAACTTCAGTTTTTTTGGGAGTTGGCGTAAAACTTTTATAATTTATTTTTTACTTTATATTATATTTCAATTCTGTCTTTTTTTGTTGCTTTGTCATTAAATAGCACTTTTGTTCAGTCTGTGTGTTTGCTCAGGTTGTTTGCTCTGGCTCAGTGTTTGTTTACACTGTTTAATCCCATGCCTGTCTAAAGGTTCAGGGAGTTGGCTGCGTGCGTTCTTGCATGCATGTGTGTGTGTGTGTGTGTGTGTGTGTGTGTGTTGCTACCAGCTGTAATCTCTTTGTACAGTTTCTGGCCAGGCTCCTGTGATCTCAGTGGAGCCCCGAGCTGTGACTGTGCGTCAGGGGGAGTCTGTCAGCCTCAGGTGCAAAGTGGGCAGCGGTGCACGGCCAATCCAACTGGAGTGGAGGAGAGCCAACAGCCCAGCATTACCAGGTCAGGAGTAATAACATGTACAGACAAGCGTTGCATCTTGACAACATTGCTATCTGTGAGGAGAAAATGAATTCTGTGTTTTTTTTTCCCCTGTAGACAATGCTAAGACTGGTCCTGATGGCTCTGTGCTGACATTTGTGAGCAGCAAACCTGGCAACCAGGGCCAGTACACCTGTGTGGCATCCAACTCTGCAGGCCGCAGCAGTGCCACCGCTGTGCTGAGTGTTAAATGTGAGTGTGTCTTCACACTGTAGTATCTCTAGTGTGTGTGTGTGTGTGTGTGTGACCCTTCTTGCTGTTCAATGTAAGCCACCGCACCATCGAATGACCACCTCTCCACCGTCCATTTAGAGACGAGATTCCATTTGTGATGTGACGACTCTTTGCCACTTGGTTGAATGTATAGACAAATCCTCTCTCTCTCAGATCCTCCCAAGGTGCGGGTGACACCTGCAGGGCCCCTGCATGTCAAAATAGGAGACCCTGCGTCAGTGGTTTGTCGTGCCACAGGCAGGCCGCGTCCCGATATAAGTTGGAAACGGCAAGGCTCCACCCTTCAGCTGTTTACCACTGAATCTGATGGCGCCAATGGCATACAGGTGAACGCATGCTCCAATAATATCTACATTCATTTCCACGTTGTAATTAAATTCATATAAAAGGCGACAATTATAACCTTTTTCCACAGTGGGCTGCAGTGCGTCCAGAAGATGCGGGGGTTTATATCTGCCAGGCGGAGAGCACTGAAGGGGTGACGGATGTAAAGGTTGAGCTCATTGTTGAGGCAGGACCGGGAGTACCAGTGGCTAAAGTGAGCACGACAGAGATGACAGTGGTGGAAGGACATTCAGTCACAATGTCATGTCAGGCCAGTGGTAAGTCAAGTCAAGCCAAATTTAGAGCACATTTAAAAAAACAACCAAGGTTGACCAAAGTGCTTTACAACATAAAGGTTATAAAACATTATGTGAAAACATAAAACATAGTGACGTGTCCCGGTTGTCTATATAAAAGTGATTTAAAATTTTCCATGGTGGGGGGCAGATTTAATTTCCATGGGTAACCCGTTTTAAATTTTAGAAGCAGCTACAGAAAAGGCCCGATCACGTCGGGAATTTGGCACATCTCACAGCAGCCACTTATTACATTACATTACATTACATGTCATTTAGCAGACGCTTTTATCCAAAGCGACTTACAAAAGTGCATTTAAACATTTGGGTACAAATAAGAGCTAGAAGTAAGTAAGAGCTTCAAGTGGATCAAACTATGAAGTGCTAGTCATAAGTGCGATGTACAAGTTGTTGTTTTTTTTGGGGTTTTTTTTAGACCTCAGAGCTTCAAGTTCCGAGAGGTGAGATGGTGCCAAACCCTTAATAGCTTTAAAAAACAATACAATTTTAAAATCAATCCTAAAACGATTAGGAAGCCAGTGGAGAGAACGCAACACAGGTGTGAGGTGGTCTCTCTTCTTTTTTCCTGTGAAAAGGCGAGTGACAGCGTTCTGGACCAGCTGGAGTCACTGGACAGATGACTGGTCTAAGCCAACATACAGAGAATAACAATGTTATAAAAGCATGCGACCTTGACCTTGGCGATGAGAGGCCAGAATACATATATAGTGCCACTGTGTCTTTGTTTCATCTCCACCCTCCAGGTTCACCACCTCCTGACATCACCTGGTCCAAGCTCAGAGCACCGCTGCCATGGAAACACTCAGTGAGTGGTGGCGTTTTGACACTGAGCAGTGTGGGCCGCCAAGACTCGGGACAATACATTTGTAACGCCACCAACATACACGGCTACAGCGAGGCATACACGCAGATGGAGGTAGAGAGTAAGTGGACGGCAACACAAATACTGTTTATGCACGTTCTTTTGTCACCGCACAGGTCTAACTGTTGTCTCCGTCATGCAGCTCCTCCGTATGCCACCTGCATGCCTGACCACGTGAGACTTAAGGCAGGTGAGGCCCTGCAACTGCAGTGCCTCGCCCACGGCACTCATCCCATTGAATTTGTGTGGAGTCGGGCAAGCAGGGCGAGGCTTCCCGCAGGATCAATGACCACAAAGGACGGAAAGCTGTATGTAGCCCATGTTCAAGTGAGTGACAGTGGGACATACACGTGTGTGGCCACCAACCACATTGGCTCCAGTGAGGCTGTGGCCAGAGTCAATATCAAAGGTGAGCTGTCATTTAATCGTGTTTGACCATGGTAAAGTCCACCAAAAATAACTCATATCTAACTTTTCCCTCTTTCTTTCTCTCCTCCTTTTGTCTCATTCAGCTTAATCCATTGTGTCTGATTTGTGTCTGTGCAATGTGTTCCCTGCATACATGCATTCATCCCTGTTGAAATGGATAATAATACTGCAGAAAACAGAAAATGATATTTAATACAATAGAACATTTTGATGTGTGAAGGTGAAGGCTAGTTGTTGTGCATGTCGGTTAATTTTATACTTTTATATAAAATCAATACAGTTGCTGTCGTTGCTTCTCTCACACATCGTCCTTTGGAAAGCTTTTCTCACCTGACTGAAATGCCTCTGCGCCACTTCACGTCTTCCTCCCTCGTTTACAATGCTGCACTTTCAAAATTGAAAGGAGGGCAAAACAAATAAAAGTCTGATATCATAGAACGTCTTGATTTTGCCTTTGAATTGCATTCTGTGTTTGCAAAAGGAAGATTCATGGGGCGGATTTTCTTTAATGACAGATGAAACCTGCTGTTTATTTGCTATTTACATCTATCCATTCATTTTCTACTGGGATAGGGTCACAGGTTTGTTATTTACATAAATAATTTAAACAGACATACATCACTCAAGCCTTTATAAATAGACTTTTACTCAATTTCTTTTTCTTTACTATCCCCCCCAGATTGGTGACTTAAAATGACTTAAATAGGAAAAGATTATAATATACTATAAAATTATTACTTACTTTTCTTAACGTGTATTCAAAAAAACGAGTGGGTATATATTTAACCACATGGTGGCAGTAGGTAGCTTTCCGGCATTCATGTTGTCCTCGGTTCAAAGACCAAGCAATCTGAGCTCTCACAGCCTTGATATGTGGAGGGACAGATACAGAAAACAGTCAGATGAGCTTTTTGTTAAGTCATCCACAAGTTTTTTTTTAAAAAAAGCAAAAACATCTGGCTGATCATTACACCCCTCTGTGTAAACATGGACTGAACAGGCAAAGTTCAGTTTGATCATGCAAATGTGTTGCAAAACGACGCACTGGCGGCTTTTCTGGCTCCATAAAAATTTAAAATATCTATGTTAGATACTGGCTCGTCGTTTGGGGGTCAACTGCTGCAGCAGAAGTTTGGAGAGAGAATGACAACATTTCCAACTGTGCTGCCAGAAGCGAGGCTCTATCTGCTGTGTGTGACCGTGGGCCTCCCTCATAAAACTCCCAACCTCCACTGAGTAATGGGCTTCACCTTTTTTTTTTTTTTAACTATTCTTCCCTCTATCTTTACAAGCATCTTCAAAGCTGGGGAGGAAACATCTGCCCTGTGTCACCCCGCTACACCCCCTCACTTGACAGAGCAACCAATGGAAGATGAAATGCAAGCACGACAGAAGAAAGTCCACACACACACACACACACACACACACACACACACACACACACACATACACACACATACAATTGAAGTGCTAAAGAACCACTGAGGTGGAAAAGCAACTCAGACTGTGTCAGTGACAGCAACAGGAAAATGCAATTCATCACCTCTGATCCCCTTCTTTCCATGTTTACACCTTTGTTTACATGATAACTTAATGTGAACATATGCTCTCTAATGGAGTCTGAGATAAACAGAGAGTCCAGTGGACGTTCCAGCACACACACACACACACACACACACACACACACACACACACACACACACACACACACACACACAAACTGTTTGTCCATATTTCAAAAGCATTATTTTAGTTTACATTACTGCAGAGCACACAAATGTGCTACATTTACTATGGACCACACATTTCTCATGATGGCCTCAAGTATTGAGGAAAGACCAAGGTGCTTTACACAATCAAATAGAAATCAAATAGCAATAAAAACAACTTTTCTTATAAATTCTAATATTTATAAATTAAAAAAACAATAGCAACAGAGTTAAACCTAGTTAAGCCGTAGTTAAACGTCCATTTTCACTGTATAACAGTAATAAGTCAAACTGTTTTGGATAAGGACAAGCGTGATAGCCTTTGCAATACCAACATGGGAAAACCAAGTCATTCAGGAAGGAACCAATGAGGTGAGCACTTCCTGTGGAAGTGACAGGTGGAAAGGGGGCGCCTGTCAAGCCTGTTGCTATGGTTTCCACCGGATGAACTACTGAACTCCTGATACTGTACCTGGCGGCAGCGGTCTGTAAAATCAACACTTTCCGCAGGCAGACTTATGGGTAGATACGGAGCGGAGGTTCCTGTTCTGTGCTGGAGGCAAAACCTATCATGACCTGCTGTTAATCTGAGCTCCCAGCATGTGTGTCAATGAAAATTCTCTGTTTGGATGGTGAACATTGTTTTGTGCAGACCCATCCGTCTGTGAAAATAACTGTTGACAGGATGGGCTATGCCCTGGCTCAAATAGGTCACACAAGAAAGAAATGTAGGGCTGCATAACACTGACAAACCATTTTTCTTGTCAAATTTACGACATACGTTGATCGGCCACCTTATAAGGTATGATAAAGTTCAACAGTTTGGTAAAACAGGAACATTTAGTCAGCCAATCATACGGCAGCAATTTCAAACTGGGCATCAGAATGTAGATGAAAGGAGATTAAAGTGACTTTTAATATGGCCTGGTTGTTTGTGCCAGATGGGCTGGTCTTATTATATTTTAGATGCTGATCTGCTGGGATTTTCACACACAGTCCAAAAAAAGAGAACATTTCCAGTGAATAGCAATTTTCTGCAAGAAATGCCTCATTGATGCCAGAGGTCAGATGCGAATGACCAGACTGGTTCAATACAACTCGTTTTCCCAGTAAGAGTCATAATAACACAGTTACTAATTCACGTAATGTAAAGTATAGTAACTGCGTTATGTTGCAATTTGTTTGTTTTTTGTTCTTTAGAAGCTATTCTTATAATGATATGTACACTCAGTAGGTCATGACAGGTCACATATACAGAAAACAGTAAGAGATGGTAGATGTTTTGCTTTGAAACTTCTGAAAATGAGAGTGACCAGGAAGGAACAGGATAAAGAAATTAGCGGGACATTTGAGGGACAGCTCACATGGAACAATTTGGAAATAAAGTAAGGAGAGGCAAGGATGTGATGCTGCCGGGCAGGGGGAAAAGAGGATGTTGAGAAGGAGGACACGAGAATGTGTGAAGATGTTTGTAATCACTTCCCTAAACTTCCAACTTGGACATTTGTGTTCTGTTTTCTGTAAAGCTGTTTGAATATAAAGACACACACTTTCACAAGTACACAAGTAGTTGACATTATTTTGACACTGTGGTTGCTTTTGCACAGGGAGCGTTGACACTTTTTTCACTTTCATTTCACTTGTTTTTGCTACGTCTGTGTTTGGCTGCATGTGCATTTTCACAACCTTCTCATCATGAGGCGCCTGAACTGACGAGACAAACATTTCCTGCCGTGAAGCAAATATCGAGAGGGTTGTAAAAAATGCTGCTTTTAATCAGGTTTGTGGACCATGACAAGGTCTCAGGATATTTCTGAACACACTCAAGAGTAAAACCAGTTTTAGTTTGGTTGTTGCTGCTTTTTGCCACAACAGCAAATCAATGTCACCTCTGCACTGGAAAGTCATACCACATAATAATCACATGTAGTGTTAACACCTTCTTACAAGTCTGCTCTTCTTTGGTATCAATTATGTTTGTGGCGTCAGAAGGAAGCCTCTCGAGGTTGGCGGAAAAAAACCAGAGCGCCACTTCTGGTTAAAAATAACACAGTATAAAACCAAGCATGCAGAGTGAAAGCCACAGATGCAACACGCTTGGTACAATGTGTGCAGCACATCACTTTTCCTGCTTGTCAAATCCAACAACATAGAATATTAGATCTTTGGAGTGATTAAAACAAAACAGTCAATTAAAAATATCATCATTCATGTCAATGGTTTTTTTTCTGTGACCTGCCGTCAATACTCATGGCATCATTATGTGAAAACATGATTTTTTTCTTTTCCATCCACAGTCAGACATCACTGTGGGAATTGAATAAATGTGAGAAAAGTGGAGAAAGATGTAATAAAACAAGAAGAAAAAAAGTGATGACACCAGAGGGAAAGAGAGAGAAGTCACAATGTGTTGAGTCGGCTGTGCTCTTATAGTATATGAGAGTTGAGCAGAGTGGCTCCAAAACCACTGCGGCTCACCTCAAACTTTAGAGTGTAAACAGCAACCGTGTGTTTATAATCAATTCACTCTTTTTCCATCATGGTAAGAGTGGTAAGTCTGTGGCTCTGGGCACGGACATTTATACATCTGTCAGTGTTATAAAGCTTTATTCCACAACATGAACAACCAAACAGTAGCAGCATGATGCAACAGCAGAGCAACTTCCGCTCACAGCGTGGTAAGGCAATCGATCTTTTCACCCTCAAAAATGAGTGTGATGATTCAATTTGAAAATAAATACTTTGACTGTACTTGACAACATCTGAGTGATATTTCACTTTTTGTGTGACCCTCTGGGCATGATTTCAAACTCTGCCATGACCCATGGGGTGGGTGATTGCAGTGAACACGCAACTTCTCTGTCTGATAAGTCAGGTTAGGCCGTGGCTTCAAGACTACAGGAAGTTGGGAAGAAACTTTTTCTTGTCTAATGTCTTGTTTCTCAGTATGTGTCTCTGTGCGTCTGTTGCAGCAATAGTTGTTTACACATGGACAGACGTTGCATAAGTACAGTAGTGCGTCAGGGTGGAAATGTGGTCATGGGAGAGTGTTTCATTTGAGCAAATGAAAATGTGTCACCCTCGCGCATGATCATGTGAAAGTCACAGCTCGAGAGGGAACTGACATGTGACAAAAGCCACTTGTTCGTCTTGTTTTAATGACATTTTTTTTTTCATTTCACAGGCCACATTTTTTCCCAGGCACTTTGTCCTTTTAGATGACTGATGGTCACGATGGGCAGACGCTCACTGACTGCATGTGAGGGATTAATGTCCGGCGGCTTCAGCCATGACTGCATTCACACACACACACACACACACACACACGTATATACAAACTCACACATATGTTTATAGTGGACACATGTGTCTAAACCTTTCCATACAGAAACACTGAAGTAAATAATGGCACAGCTGCAGATTCAGTCATGATCACTTTTCACAGCCTGACACACTCACAGAAACTCAGACATTAACAAACAGAGAGTAAAGAGAGTGACGGATATGCTTCACACACACACACACACACACACACACATAAACCAAGGTTATTATAGTTAACGAAAACTAATGAAATAACAAAATCTAAAATTGAAAAAAAACATTTTTGGTTAACTGATATGAAAATAAGAGTTTAAAAAAACCGATAACTAACTGAAACTGAATTGTGTGTTTATAAAAGAAACTAAAATTGGAGAAAGTTTTAGACTTAATTTCATACAAACCTCTGGTCTTTTATCTATTAATTTAATTTATTTTGCTCATGAATTTCCAGGATTGAGCTCCTGAAACACCTGGTTCACAAACAATGTGATGTGTTATCATTATTATTATTATTTATGTTCTGTTCACGTGTGTCTTTAGTCTGTTGGCATCATCTTTTTACCTGACTGCACACTAACTGCACCCAAGCCAAGCAGTATTACACACATTTTCTTGTAGACTGTTATATTTGATTCAGGGATGGTTGCTCATCGGTCCTAATACACTAAAATGGTATTATTGGGTGCTGATGAATAGCTAATGAAGAATTCATGCACGCATGCACACAGAGCAATATCTGCTTTGATTAAGTTCATGTGCTGGTGAGGCACATGACCTTAAATACTCTCTCTTCCTCTTCCTGCTCACATGCGCCAGTGGTTTGTCTCTGTCTCCACACATATGCTCATTTGTCTTTATATGTCTGGCCTTCTGTCTGCATGAATATGACACAAAACTGACTCCACGCTTAGGAAACCGTGGCACAGAGTCAAGGAGAGACTGACGGGAGGAAAAGAGGTCATATCAAGTAGCATTTATCTCACTGAGTGTTTGCATGTATATGATACTTAACTTGTGCTGGAAATTTCTGATGCTGTGTTGTTTGGGTCACTATGGCAACAGAAGCCAGTGCCTTGTTCCCTATCAGCCTTTACTATAACATGCAGCAGGAAACTGATCATTGGCACCTACAATTAAGTGTAAAATGTGTTTTTTTATCTGTATTTATGCTTCCTACAGTATTTTATTGTTTTATTGCTTGTTCTTAGGTCTATTATGTCACACATTTTGTCACACATTTTGTCACACATGTTATTTGTTTTAGTTATCTCTGATGTACAGCACTTTGTTTCAGCTGTTGTTGTTTTTAAAGTGCTTAATAAATAAAGTTGGATTGGATTGGATGACAACTGGCATCATCACTCTCTCACATGTGGGAAAAAGTAAAAACCGAAATCTGCTACTCTTACATTATGCTACTTCAGCCGCAGTTGACTAATGTCTTTGGTTTGTCCTCCTCCCATCTGGATGCTGTCCTCTTGTTCACAGCTGCTGCATCGTGCATCTTTGTTTTGGGGGTTAGTGACTCCGTATTTAAGGAGGGTGTAACTTATCAGTCTTTCCAAAACCTCCAAAACACAGGAACTCAAGTGTCAGGAACAAACTGTCTGCATTAGTGACCTTACCAAGGGAACTGGCCTAATACCTGCAATAGTAAATGAATGTTATTTATAACAAAAAGCCAAGAGTCTGACTCACTGTTTGTGGAGTTACAGGTGACGCACGACAAGCACAATCTCCTGTTTTATTTCCACATTGTGTAGCTGCTCCTACATCAGAGTTTACAATAACATCTGCAATTCTGTTCCACACTCATCACTGGATTTAGGAAGTTGCAAACCACTCAGTTACACAAATGACCATTTTGTTATCTTCATCTGAAAGTCCTTTCTTTTGCAACGTGAAACTTCATTCTCAACTTTCTTTTTCCACAGCGAAGCCGCCGCGTATAGTTCTCACACACAGTGGGGCCCTTTGCGCCGCAGCCATTTTCACAGGTCGCTGTCAGAACATCACAGGTGTAAATTTATCAAATGAATGATGTTCAGTCACGTGCAAACGGCTGATTTGAGGTGACTCACAGATGGACTATATGAAACGTATCTGATTCAATCATTAATCCAGGTGATTGGCAACAGTGCTACCAAGTATCTGGTTCTATGGTTAAAAAAAAGGTCAAAGGTCTGCGCCTGTATACGCAACGACCAAAAATGCAACAGTGCTGGACAAATCATTTCCCAGAAAGCAAGTGAAAATAATCAAACATGGTGTAAATGATGTTCCTCGCCTGCACTAACACTAATACTCCTGTACAAACACGGAGGCCCATTTTTCTCTGTTTATCTGTTTGAAATGAACCACCATCTGAAAAACACTGAACTTCTAACGCAAAACTGAAGCCACTATAAACTGCAGCGGTTTTTGACAGAAAAATCAACAGTGACTGAGAGGGATGGGGTTTAGTTTACAGTAAGTCGTGGCAAGTAGTGAATTATAGACCCAAACCAAAGAGACCACCAATCTGGCCAAACATATTTCATTTTTTTTTAGCATGATCACGTTGTGTTTTGTTCACGTTTGATAGTAACCTGTTGATCGTGTCTGCTCAGAGCTTCAATGTCTTTAAAGATGATAAAAGTTTCCTTGCAGGACATTTTTCCTGCCTGTGAGAAAATGCTCAGAGTTGTCAGTGGGACTGGGTGAAAGGCTGAACTTTGAGGGGGAGACAGAGAAAAAGTAGGAGGAGGTGGAGAAGGAATTGGGGGGAGTAGAGGGAAACGCATATAAGATTACTTACTGGCAAAATACAAGTAAAGGAGCAGCTGTTTAGATTGAGTGTTAGTCATCGTCTCTGTTCACCCCCTCCTCTCTTTTACTGTGTCTCCTGAGAGTGTTGTGAATAGCTCCTGAAATAGAGGCCACTGGAGCGTAGAGGAAAATGTGAAAGAGGGTGTGGACGGGGGTGGTGGTGGTGTGTGTGTGTGTGGAGGGGAAGAATGTGAGGTGCCAGTTTGAGAAACGTGTTCACATGGAAAGATATGGAGTGAGAGAAGAGAAGAAGAGAGCATGAAAGAGAGCTGTGGCGGAGGGAAGGCCACAAATAAGTGAAGGGGAGGACAGCAGGGAGAGAAAGCAATGTGAGCGAGTGAGCGAGAGAGAGAGAGAGAGAGAGAGGGGGAGTAAAGAGTGAGCAGGGCGTGCTCAGACTGAATCAGAGGGAGGAAGAAAGCTGGTGAAGGTTCACTATTATTTTTCCTGCCACTACATGAATATCCTTTACAAAAAGGAATTGATCTTGTCAATGGATTTACTCTTTTAACTCTTTATCTTTGAAATCTTTTAGTGGAAATACTTAGCATAACTTTTGAGTTTTGGTGAAGTTGTCCAAGTTAATCTTTGATTACTCCGACACCAACCACATTTACAGTTCATTCATTGTTCTGGCAAAGTCACCGTCTGTGTGGATTATTCTCTTTTGCCTTTGACATGGGGATTGGTAAGAAGCTACTCATCCTGGGTAAGTCTATGAATGAACGCACAGTGTATGTTGTCACATGTGTGTGTGTGAGTGTGAGTGACCAGATGATGTGGTTCAGAAAAGAGAAACACAAAGTTTAAGACGTGTAAGATGTCCGTTGATGCACTTCTGCTTTTCAAAAGACAGATGTTTATATTCATTCCATAGATTTGACAGGAGAATGAAAGCTTTATTTTAGTTTGCATGGGTCATGGGTCATGTAAACCCTGTCAGACGCACTGAGGACCCTGTAGAACAACCTCTGTCACTGGACAGATGCTGGGTTGTCAGAGAGCATCTCTTCTGGCTCTTACACCAAATCACACTCAAAGCCTGATTCACTCGGGGCAAAGCCTGACAGGAAGAACCTCTTCGCCGTCACCACAAACCTTGGTACAGTGGTTTCCATACAGATTTCAGATCAGCATCACCTTTAGAAATGAAGCTTGGTTTGTGCTGAGTTTTGTATTAACAAAAAGATGATGTTGAATAGTGTACCTAATAAAGTGGCTGGTAAGAATATTTATAGTGTTACAATATAGTGTAACATGGTTACACTAGTCAGAGGTGGACAAATACTTCTACTCAAGTAAAAGGTACCACTATTTTTGATCAATATGATCGATCTCCTACACCTAGGCAAAGGTGTCACACTATGTGAGCGTTATTATGAGTGAAGGCAAGCCTTTATTTATATAGAACTTTTAAAAACACACTTGAAAGCTTGTAATGTAATCAATTTGTTCTTCGAAGTTCATAAAGTGATACTTCCTCTCTGACCGTCGAGGACATGCCGCTCCATTAGCAGAAGCGCATCATCGCCTGTGTATTTGTTTTTTTTTGGCCCCCGGATATTAAGGAAAAACTGTAATTTAAAACTAAATACTTGTGTGTATTTTCTTAACGTCACAATATTGTTTCCTTGACACACACACTATATATATATGTATCCAGTCATGTGTCAAGTGATTAAAGCATTACTATTATTATGAAGATTATAGCCATCAGAGAGGGTCCAACAAAGTAGAGTTTGTTCAACTAATCGTTAAATACTTTGCAAGAATTTTGATTGAATCAACAATAATTGAGTTGAATTGATGAGTTGATTGACAAACATGAGACCTGACTGCACTCATTATAGCTTTTCAGGAAATTAATCAAGCCTTTACCAACACAATTTGCCTACTGTCTGTTTGGTGTGAAACACGTATTTGTGAACTGAGGCAGAAGCCAAATAAGTTTCTGTTTCTATCAGGCCCAGATCATGTAATGCAACAGGAAGAGAGAGAGAGGGAGACGCAGGGAAACGCAACACACAGCTCACAAACACAATGTGAGACAAATGCACACATACAGCGAGGATAGTTCCTCTCACAGACTTTGCGTATACTGATGAATGAACCTCGGCAGCGCATGAAGCCGGCCCTTGTTTCTGTCTGTCTGCAGTTATCTGCTCATGAAGTGGGATTCAATCACACACACACACACACACTGTCACTGACAAACTGTCTGGTTCTCCTGTTACTGTGAGAGCTCCAGCCTGCTCAGAGAACAACAGAGGGCTCATTGTGTTCAAGGGAGGGGAAACCCGTGTTTTTTATATATATATATATTTTACTCATTCCACACGCAGGAGGTGCTGATTTCTGCTGGGACTCGTGAGTCAAACAAATGTGACTGACATGTGTCTGGCAATGTGGTGCTGAAGTTGTGGGAGGAAGACGACAAAATCACACTCAAATGTGCATATATTGGATAACCAGCCTATTCAAATGGCGGCACGTGGGCCACATGTGGCCCAAAAGCAACCTCTTAGTGGTCCAAAACAATGAGGGAAAAATACTTCTCTGGTTCTCTGGTTCCCTCAAATATTATTCACACATAAATTCCTAGAGTAGCACTGACCATGCACTGATATTTCTTTAATTCAGAGAAACTAATGCTGTTTCTAATAGTGTGCACCCTTTAGATTTTATGCACTTTAAAATGCACCTGGGTTAAAGATGACAAACTTATTTTAGATTATAAAGAGAAACGACTGAGACGGCTACTTTTTTTAGGCATTTTGAGGCGTACAAAGGACATTTTATTCTGTAAAAGAGATTCTGTTCATGTTCAGTTCTTTTATTTTGATGTATTTCATGCATTTGCACTGGTTTTAAATTTTAAAAATGGGTTTGAAAAATGTCATGGAACAGCAGCACTTTCACATTCACACACGCGGTCTAATATGCAGAATGGTGTGAAAAAGGTGGGTAACAGCAAGGTAACGCTGTGAGTTTCATGAATACCCAACTTACTCCACCATCTTGGGGGAACTTGGGCTACACAAAGGCCCCTTCTGTGCAAATGGATGAATAAAGGTTAACAAATGGAGCAGGTGGTACTGTGTCTCACTCGTCATTGTAACTATAAAATTCGATTAACTGGCCTCTTTCTTTCCCCCCCTCAGGCTTGATGTGTATGCTGGGGAAGTGTTTCTCTGACTGTCCCCGAGGATTCGGCTCAGTATCGGGCAAATGTGTTGGTAATAATGTGCCATGACCTCCTATTTTAACAATCGCTCTCCTTCCTCTGTGACTGGACTCAATCAGAGAATTTGGCATTTTAGCACCGTTCATATCCAGGGAGGGAAATTTGGAATGAAAATAATAATAATCATAAAAATCAAAAAGGTTAAAATTACACCAAAGTGAAAAGAAACCAGCTAAAAGCCTGCAGAGGGAATAAGAGCTGAAAAGAGACTGCCATCATATTTTATTACATATTGTCTTCTGTGCTTATGATTTTTTTATTTTTTTTTATTCAAATCTATAGATATTAATGAGTGTGAAGAAGATGGATGTGGGAATAACACAACGTGCTTCAACACAAATGGCAGCTACTACTGTCAGTGCGAGTCTGGCTTCAGAGACACTAAGGGGCAGGTGAATTTCACGGAGGATAGTGGACAGTGCCAAGGTGAGTGTGTGTGTGTGTGTGTGTGTGTGTGTGTGTGTGTGTGAGTGAGAGAGAGATGGTGCACTTAAGTTCTCCAGTCCTTCTCACTGCTATCATATTCCTTCAGATGTCAACGAGTGTCTCGAAGAACGTGGAATCTGTGGCCATGGGGCTTCTTGTTCTAACCAGATTGGGAGGTACAATTGCACCTGCCTGTCCGGGTACATCAACTCAAGCAGTAGAACTAAAGGCTGCATAGGTGAGAAGAGTCTACGTTGATGTTACCACAAGGTTGTGCTTGGAATTTGCAGAGAACATAAAAATACAGGGTTTGGACTTTGTTCTGTCCTTTGTAACATGTATGCTACTGCACAATTGAATTTCCCCGTTGTGGGATCAATAAAGTACAATCTAATCTAATCTTAAAAAGACAGATTCAGCTGACATGTCTACGTACTCTGACCTTGACCACAAAACCATATCCTGCCTCCGGCTGGTTCTAATCCAACTTTACCAAGAAAGTTAGAGATCAAGTCTTTTAGATCTTAGCCCAAGCAGCATTGGAAGACTGCCAAGACCTCACTTACAGCGATACCTGGTCTCTAATGGGCTAAAACTATATCTGTCGCAGTCAGTGTTTGTGGCTGCTCATCCATCTGTTATGTCTCTGCTCATTGTCCTTTAACAGACATAGACGAATGTGAACAAGCTAACATCTGTGGAGAGAAAGGCACGTGTAAGAACACAGACGGGAGCTACCTGTGCGAGTGTCCAAAAGGATTCACCAATTACGGCAACGAAAGGACTCTATGTTCAGGTTAGTGTAGGCACACAAACCTTTGTTTCCTCATATTAAACATCTATTTCCTCACACCAAGTGTCCTAAATACAGCTTCCAGTGCATTGGCTGCAGTTGGGTTGTGTTTGTTTGGCTTCCCTGTTGCCATGACTCTTCGGTCTGACTTTACTTTTCATGTTGCCTCACAAGATAACAGTGAGGATCTCTGTCCAGTGCTGCTGTGTTGGTTGCTCTGTAGAATGTATGCATACCTGTCTGCTCTCTGTACTTAATACTGTGATGAACTGTGAAAATCACATGGTTTAATGTCGTACGATGTTTTGCTCCACGCAGAACTTGACTGTGACGGCTTCAATGCTGCAAGTGGGCCAACACAGGTACGCCACGTGTTGACACGGCAACAACAATCAATAAATAAACTGTATTACAAGTGTTTCAAGACGTGGGGTTGTATGAGATACTGACACATTGTTAGCTGTCTGAAATACAGACATGTACTCTCATTGACAACATGGCTACCAGCAGGAACTCAAGGAAAAGCAATAGTCTCACCTGATAAGCATCTATGTCTGCTTAAGTATATGATATCTGAGAAGAAATTTGCTGCCTTATCTCACTTTTAGATCGCCCTTATTGGATCTGTAAAGTTTGTAAACCAACGTCTCTGGCTTTTAGCTTGCAGGGACACAGGGAGCTGCTGGTCGACTGCTTCACCTTTAGTGAACTTCCTTAAACATCCCCTTAAAGCTACAGGTGCTTATTTCTTCTATCCCATAAGAGGCAAATTGTGACATTTTAAATCAAAGACCAATGTTCGAGTACCACAAATATAGTGCAAATTCTAATTAGATAATATTTAGGCCCTAACTTAATACTTTTAAATGTGGTTAAATCAGCAGAACTAATATTAATCCCAAACATAATCAATCGTAAACTGAAACTGCTATGACATACATAGATTATTCATATGGCGCCTACAAACACATTTGATCTTAATAATGGAAGCAGCACTGACTGAACAATTCCTGTCAACCTAATTGTGAAATTGACATCAAAAGACAGTCTAATGATGAGGAAAACACAAGATACAGACTTAAGATACAGACCACAAGATTGATATTCCTCTGCTAAGGAGAGGGCGTCGTAGACTTAAAGTGTAGTTAGTGATTGAGTTACTGATTCTGAGTTTATTTTTGTTGAGTAAGAATTTAGTTATTGATTGATTATTTTTCAAGATAATTTTTTTTGACAACCATTTTCCTGCTGCGGCGTTCCAAAAATAAAACCAGAAATCCAAATATCATTCCGGCTTTTTGGGTCCCTAAAATCAGTTTTTCCCCTCGTGTCCCTTTTTCTTAGGCTGGTTCTCCACAATGGCAGTGTTGTCAATGTGTGTCAGAACCTCATACAACCGCACTTCATGAAACTTTTAAAAACTTTCCCTCAGAACAGTATTTATTATTGCATTGTTCTCAGGGTCAGTTATAGTACAGCAACCCAGTGCTCAAGTGTTTTGCTAAACAGCGTTGTCTCTGTTTCATATATGTGAGACCACAACCGTTGGCCCTGTAGGGTTTAGTATGTGAGTTGTAGTGTAGCACAAGCTGAATGGTCTCATTATTCTCTCTGTCTCTCAGTCGCTTGGAGGCTTGGCAAACATTTTATCCATGATGAAACACAGCTGTTTGTCTCTCTCTAACCCGAATGCTACATTTGATGAGAGGCTTAATGGAGATGCGTTACTGGAGGTCAGAACATCAGATGTAACACACACACACACACACACACATATGCACACACGTATACACGAAACGTGTACAATTGTTAATCTGCCTGCTTTATGCTGCAACAGAGAATTTTAACAGCGACTGATGCCATCCTTTCACCTGGTCATGTGGACAGCAGTGAAGGTGTGAGCGCATTGCTCAGTACACTGGAGAACTCCATCATGCTTATCGGTCCTCAACTGAAAAAGAACCTGACCAGGATGGGGACTAATGAGACAGGTAACAGTCGCAATGCGCACGTCTCTAGTCATGAGAAGAGTAACCTCACTGGCCTTTTCCCTAAATGAGAATGATAAATGCATGAACGTTCCTGTTTAACTGTGCAGTCTGGTAACGAGGCATTTGCTTGTTCAGATGCAGAGATTGTTGTTCAGAGAGGAGACACCCGGCCCACTGGACCAATCCATTTGACCAATGACAATGCAACACTTGACACTGACTGGGAAACAGCCACTGGGACTGGAAAATATCCTGGTAACCTCTTTTTCTCTTCTCTTGCACGGTCTGCCACGTCTGCACATGAAAGACCGTCACACTTCTTATTGTTTTGTTCAGGCTTTGCTCTGGCCGCACTGTTGAGCTACAAGAACCTGAAGAGCTCAGGTGACAGATCTTTTGAGGAGCTCAAAGGACTTGAAAAAGATGGCGTGGATCCCTCCATTCGGATCTACTCTCGAGTTGTGTCTGTCCTGGTCTCTAATCCCTCCACTCAACATCTGCGCCGCTCTGTTAACATCACACTCAGACATGTGGAGGTAGTCCCACCTGTCCCACAGTCAACAAACCTGCTTATTTTGATTGTTGCAGTCATAACAGTTGCATTGGAGTTATAAATAAAACATACAGTCAGTGACATAATGTTTTGTTTTTGTTAATTAGGACACAGACGCGTCCCTCGAGGTGAGCTACATCTGTGCCTACTGGAGTGAGCGAGAGGCCTGGTCCACAGATGGTTGCTATCAGCAGTCCTCCAATGCCTCGCACACTGTGTGTATTTGTGAACATCTGAGCAGCTTTGCAGTACTCATGGCCCTGTACCCCATGGAGGTAAGACACACACACACACACACACACACAGTGACCTCTATTAGGACACTGCATTGACCTCCATTCATTTGGACAGCATAACCAAAGCCGGATTACTAACCAGTCGATGCCTAACCCTTAAACTAACGCCACATCACATCTTAATCCTAACATGGACCATTTCCTCAGAAATGAGTTTCTGCCTCATTAGGACCAGGCTTTGGCCTCTACGAAAACTGCTGGTCCTGATGAGGTCAGCGTTTATCCCAGAAACTGTCCTATTTTGGACCCTTTCTGGCACACACAAACACAGGTTTGCACAGCTATTCCTCTGAGGGCATTGCATTGACTTCCATTCATTTGGAAAGCCCTAACCTTAATCTAACCACAATTCAAATCCTATTCAAATGACTCTAGCTGAAGATTTGATCATAACAACATGTGCCTTTTCTCAGTAACAAAGCATTTAGTATCATTTGAACAGTCCGTTCGAATGACTGATCAGACGTTCTCACGCACATTCAATTAAACACACACTTTAAACAATTTGCCAAATGATTACAAGCTGCGTAAGAGGTATCACCTCTGGCGATGCACCTATCCTATCACTCTCAGAAATTCTGTTTCTGTTTGCAGCTGTTAGACAAATCTGCTTCCTCTCCCTCACTTATGTCATTGTAAACACACACACACATCGGTGCAAAGCAAATGATAACCGCATGAGTCCAGTGACAGTAATCGCACCGGGATCTGACGTGTCTTTTCTTCCATAGCACCCGTTTGCGCTCCAGATGGTGAGCAGGATCGGGCTGATCATCTCCGTAGTGTGTCTGACACTGTGCATCCTGACGTTCAAGTTCTGCCGCTCCATACAAGGGACGCGCACCACCATCCACCTGCACCTGTGTGTCTGCCTCCTCCTGGCTGACATCATCTTTCTGGCGGGCATTTCACAAACTAAACCTGTGGTATGTTTGGAGAAGCAAATAATCACTTCAGTTACACAGAGGGCAACAACCTGACCGATGGCTTTAGTGTAAATAAGAATGTAGTTTCATTCAAAGGATCTACTCCACTAATCTTCCTGTTCTAATAATATAACACACCACTATTGGCCTATTACAGTGACATATCACTGTGGTGATCCAGAGGCACAAGACGGAAAGAAAAATATTTGAACGTGAACAAAAGCCGATTTTATTTTGGACCCACAAGTCGTGGAAAATGGAGAGAGATGATACTTATTCAGCAAATATACAGAAGTAAAATTGTTGGAGAGATTCATTTGAATTTGGATTTTCATTGTACCTTTTACAAGACTGGAATCTCACCTGGTTCATTTTATTATTAATAATAATAATAATAATAATAATAATAATAATAATAATAATAATGATGCGTGTAGCCAGATATTTGAAAATAATTGTTTCTGTTCAGGAAAACCAAAATCTTCATGCTGTAGCTACACCATGTAAACCGGTGGTAACATTTAACAATAGTACTCACATCTACACATTTACACTGACAATAAGTTTGTGATCAGAACATTGTGAAATTTCTAATGCTTGTAAATGATATTGCTACTTTTGCTAAAGTCAAGGATCTCATGTATGTAGTTGTGAAAGTATCATCCTTGCAAATGCTGTTACTCTCATTTCCCCTTCTCTTTTCTCTCTGATTTCATGGTTGTTCCTGTCGTCGTGTCACATCACAGGGCGGCTGCAGATTTGTTGCTGCCATGCTTCATTATTTCTTCTTGGGCGTCTTCGCCTGGATGTTGCTGGAAGGTGTGCAGCTCTACCGCATGGTGGTCCTGGTCTTCAATGCCAACATTCGTCCTCTTTATCTAATAGTCTTTGGCTACGGGATGCCTCTTGTCGTCGTCGTCGTTTCTGCGATCATTAGACCAAACAGCTACGGCACAGACAAGCAGTGAGTGAAAGAGAGAGTGTGTGTGTGTCTGTGGGTGTTTCCTTGTCTGCACTTGTCTGTGTTAACAATTACATCAGTGGATTACATAGAGCAGCTCCTATCTACAGTTGGTCTGTGACGACATGCAGAAACCCTTTCTCATGCACATGTTGTTCCTTTCCCCTGAATAGCTGCTGGCTGTCCTTGGAAGATGGCCTCATCTGGAGTTTCTTTGGCCCTGTGTGCCTCATCATCATCATCAATGTCCTCTTCTTCATCATCACGGTGTGGAAGCTCGCCCAGAAGTTCACCAGCCTCAACCCGGATCTGTCCACGCTCCACAAAATTAAGTCAGTCCGTGTGGTTTTTGTGTTTCCTCTCCTGCTGTTGTAATGCGTGAAGTAATACAGTACGATACTCACACCTGCCCCGTTGCACAATCAGACAGTTAACACATACATTTTTACAGAAATGGGGCAGTTTTGGGGGATAAACTCATGGAAAGAATGTGTGAGTTTTGTGAAGGGAAAAATGTGGCCAGTGTTTTCATAGGACTGACTCTGCTCTCTGATGGGAATAATATTGAAGGGCCCCCCCAACCCAGAACCTGTCCAAAGCATGCAGATATATACTATATATATATTCGTTGCGGTAAGAAAACGTGAAATGTGAGCTTACCATGGAGTCAAAGCAATGTCATTTTGACAGGAAACTGCACGGATCACGTCCAAATCCACAGACATGTATAACTGGCAGCATACAGTATATACCCTACCAGGCTCTTGTCGGCTGTGTTCATAAAAAGAGAAGATGGTGGATCAGCGGCAGTGCCTGAGATACCAAAAACAGTCGGGGAAAACGCCGGGAGGGATCCCGCACATAGATCCAACACGCACTTACTTTCATACTTTGTTTATTTAAGTTTAAGTGGAGTATAGGATCAGAGATTTAAATGTACTGCAGCATTTTCCATAAAATCACCACCGGGGTCATTGTAAGGGGTCAGATAGCTTCGGGTCTGTCTGTGTTTATTATTGCAGATGCTTTTCCTGCCACCACGGTGGACACAAACAAACCGAGTCACCTCTGTGTGTTGAAAGCAGAGAAGTCTTTCAGTTGTGCAAAGCTCAGTGGACATTTGATTATTTTCAAAACCCATGCCTGTCTGTCTCTTTCTTTTACTCTTCAAGGGGGGTTTTCCAGTTACAGCACTGACTGGCAACTGAGTCATCTGTGTGTCTGGGCTCTTGATAATCTTTCATTTTCATTCTTTATCATTCCTTCCCCCACATGTTTCCTCTGCAGAGCATTCACAGTGACGGCTATCGCCCAGATGTGCATACTGGGACTGATGTGGGTGTTTGGAGCCTTGCTGTTTGAAAAGAGCCGAACAGCAGAAGTGGCAGCGTATATCTTTACTATTCTGAACAGCCTACAGGGAGCGCTGCTGTTCTTCATGCACTGCCTGCTGTCCAAACAGGTAGAACAAATAACAGGAGTTGATGAGACATTTTCCAACACACCTTCAAAGTGCTGTGTAAAGTTGTATTCAATTGTTGAAGAGCCAGTGTGTGAAATTCAGCAGAAACTGAACTAACCCTCAGCTGCAACATCTTCAGCAGTCGATATTGTTTTAAAAGAGTTGAGTAAAAGAAATGCATTGCAGTGATACGAGTTTCCAGAACTGATCTTCTACTGCCCTCTGCAGGTGAGAGATGAGTATGCCCATTTCCTCTCCTGCATCTGCACGCCACAGAAGAAGAGATACTCGGACTTGAGCAGCACCAATCCCTCCAGCAGTCAGTCACAAGTAAGCATAATATATACATGTATATGTGTATGTATGTGTATATATATGTATATGTATATATATGTATATGTGTATATACATATAGAGTAAAATAATTGTACAGTAGAATCTCATCGTCATTTTTCAAACATGTTTTTCTGTTGTTGTTTTTTCCAGGCTTCAAAGAGTGCGCAGCACACTGGGGAATCGCAAATATAAACAGCTCTGTCCTTTAATCATCCTCAAAGAGTAAGCTAAGTTAGCCCTTATTTGAAAGATTTGGGTCATTTAAAAAAAAATAACAACAAAAATAATAATAATAATAATAATAATTATTATTATAATCATAATAATAAATTCAGTCATTATTTACCTCACCTTAAAGTCAGGGTTAGCGGTTTCACCAACCTGAGAGACTGGGACAAAATGACCATGTCTGCAAGAAATAAGAAAAAAAGCAGTGACGGTGTCTCAACCAGTTTTGTCTTAGACAAATTCTTGTTTTTGTTGTTTTAATGATTTTGATGTTCAGCTGTGTTGAGTGCAAAGGCCATAGCATAGGATTCACGTCACTTTCTGCGACCCTTTTAGCCCTGAGCGTTCAGTTTGTTGCGTCGAGTTGCAAACGTATGCGTATCACTTAAACGATAGAACAGGGGTGTCAAACATACGGCCCGGGGGCCAGAACCGGCCCGACAGAGGGTCCAATCCGGCCCACAGGATGAATTTGTTAAAATTTCACACTAATCTAAACGTAATGTCAAATGCTCCAGATACCCGTGACTAAATGTTTGTGCCTTTATAGATCCAGTGTGCTGTGTAAATAGTAAATTTAGGCACGATATTGTTGAAATAGCACTTATATTGCTCAAGAAATTTCATGTTTTGTAAAATTATCCTTCAGTAAATGTAAAACAAAGGAGAAAAAACATAGGGGTTCTTGTTGTTCATAGGTTATTATGCTATTATTTTACTATTTTTACTGGTCCGGCCCCCTTGAGATCAAATTGTGCTGTATGTGGCCCCTGAACAAAAATGAGTTTGACACCCCTGCGATAGAAGAACGTATACTGATAATGACTGAATTCTTATTTCGATATTTAAGGTATTCCTTTCCAATATTTGCTGTATTCCCATTGGTTCAAAGTGATACTGATTCAGAGCATTTATTTTCAAGTGTCTACGCAGGCTGAACAGTAAATATGATTAAAACGCGCGCATTCACTTTGCTTTATTGTTTCATACAAGTGTTGTAAATAAGATCGCGTGGGCTTCTGTTCGCCGGAGCGTCACAGAACAGAAGCCTTTTCATGTACTGTATTTAACAGTATGCTGTATTGGTAAGAAACCAATGATTCATGATGCCTATTGCCATTGAAGTGGCTCTGATTGCCTCTCGTTCCTCCTGTGGCCTTCTGTGAGGACTGATATTCTTGATTTTTAAACAAAATAAGTGGATTTCTTCAAAGCACTTGTGGCTGTTTTTTTAAGTTTTTTTTTTTTAGAATCTAGATAGATAGATAGATAGATAGATACTGTATTGATCCCGAAGATAATTCAAGTCAATTCAAATCTATCTTGGCTTCTGCCTCCTGAGCTGCGCCTTTGTCCACGAAGTTGTTCATGGACAATTGACAAAAACAGACCCACCCCTCTGATAAGCGTGCAGCTTCCTGCAATCAAACAGTGTTTATGGAGTAAAATGTTCTTCTAATGACTTCAAGCCTCTGCCTTCACACACTGTCGGTCACTGTGCAGTGTTACATTCCTGAAACGAGAGCTCCCGCCGTTTTGTTGGGGGTCTAATGGGAGATGTTCGGACTTGAGTTTTATTATTTTATTGCACTTTGTCTTTGTCCAGCACATCTTCACTTACATGGTGCACCGGATAATCCAGTCCCACGTACACACGACCAGTTCACATTTGGTAATGAGACAAAGATTAGTTTTTCTATTATATCAAATTCATTAGGACCTTTTAAAGTAATAGATTTTAGAGAATTGTTTCCCCCTTTCATATTAGGAGTGTTTAGTTTGCCACTGAACTGAAGTCTGGTTTGTGAGTGTGACTGGCAACCATATTGTCACCATTGTTACTGTTTGTTCATGCATTTCAAAAAATGTATATTTATGTGAAAAAGCTACTATATGCAATATGCAGCATTTTGTGAATGTAAGATTGTGAGATTCCTATTGTCTTGAGTTTACTATGCTATATGATCTAGTTTGAAGCTATTTTTCTACTTATTTTTCAAAGTTGTTTTTTGGTACTATGTTTATTTTAGGAATATGCAGCAGAAATTGTTATTAAACTGTGTTCTTGTACTTGTGTGTGTGTGTGTGTGTGGTTCATCAACGTTAGTCTGCAGCAGATAACAGACATATAAATGAAAAGCACCTAAGGGATATACTGTATAATATATGAAGTAATAGATGAACAGTTAACGCGTATATGACTAATACCTTCATCAAAGTTTATCACACCCTCCTGTCGGTATTTCTGTGGTGAAATCGAGCATCAGCGTATAATTAATTGACTTCAGTGGACTGTGTGCTTTATAATTAATGATAAAACATAGTTATTTCAACATATTTACATTATGACACAGACTCCAGTTAAATTACAGGTTGTAGTTCAAATGAAAAACATCATATATATGTATGTATATATATATATATGTATATATATATACATATACATATATATATATATATATATATATATATATATATATATACACACATATATATATTCTGTGTATATATACACACAGAAGTAAGTAACCCCAAAACCACAATTTCACAATTACATTTTGTTTGTTTTGGAACATTTTTCACCCCTCGAGGTTGGGGGGGGGGATGAATCAATCTGATTCAGACAATCACAGGAGCAGAGCAGAGGAGTTCATGAGTTATAACCTGCACTGCTCTCTGCAGCATGCTGCCACATATCAGGCATTTCCCCCTCTGACAACTGCTCTGGAAGCATCTGATAACTTGCCTCGGCTGCTGCTCACACTCTGGCTCAACAGGAAAAGCTAATTTGACATTTATAGGAACCCGTGGAGGAGCTTTCAGAGCCAACTGCTGCTGGTAAGTGCTTTCTTTATTTCTTGGCGAATGAAAGTTTGACATTGCTGGACATGGAGTCGTCACTGTTTGTTTTGTTTTTTTTACCACCAGGTCACATTATGCGTCCAATTATTGTGGTGATCGTGAGCCTCAGTGTTTTGGGTGCTGTAAAGTTGCTGTCCGTCCCCTGGCTCTGTAGCCTGTTAGTGGGGCTGGGATTGTGTATAAGCTGGAGATGCTCCTGGAGGTTCATTCATGTAGTTCTACACACTGTCAAAAGAGATTTGATGTGAGTCATTTTTGTGTATATGCATGTGCAAGTGTGCTTCTCCTATTGAACACTGTCCTATTTAACACATAGTTCTGCTCCACATCAGTCCTTTACCCCTCCACTTTGTTTCCTTCTCTATTTTATGTGGATTTTGTTCATTATTTAATATTATTCAACTTCATTCTTTATTCTTCATTCTATTCTGTCTGCACATTAATGAGACATTTCACTGCATGCTTTACTCTTGTCTGTGTGCACGTGACATATACAAATCTATAAATCCTTGAATCCTTAAAAGGTGCCTGGTCGTCATACTGCGCGTGAGGTTTTCCATGAAACGTAATCTGCGGAATAGAAGCACAATCCCAACGTTGTTTTCTCAGATTGTGACAAAGCACCCGGACAAACCAGCCCTGATCTATGAGGCTACAGGGGAGGTGAGAACATATCAAGGATTATAAAGTCAATACTTTTACTACATCTGAAATTAACCCTTAGTGCTCATACGGCACGGGTCTGTGCCACAGGAGCACCCTTGGTAAATATCAGTGGGAATAATACACAACTCCTTATAGGGACATCCTGGTGGTGTGTTTATAGGTCAGTTATAATTTATTTAAAAAAACAAAAACAAAAGAGTAGTGATTCTTGTGCAGGCGTGACAAAATAGACCGTTTTTATTTTATTTTTGTTCATAAAAATGAGCAACTTTGAAATGTGACCTATTTCCAAATGTCACAAATTCAATCCAATTTTTTTTTGGAATTTGAGTACTTTTTGCTCAGGTGTGTTCATATAGCAGGTGAAAATGGAAATATATAAGAGGATATAAGACACTCTATATGGCCTCTGTATATACGTTTTAATATAGACATTGAAATTGCTGTTCTAATTTTGAAACAATGCAATTAGCAGATTACAAAGGCTGTAATTTATTGTTGTCGTTTTTTAGTAGTAAAAATTGAATACTCAGATGTTGGAAACAATTCCTATCTATATGTTTTCCACCTTATATTAAAATATATAGGAGTTAACTTGTGTTCACTTTATTATTATTTTTTTGTACAGTTAAAAATTGAATACAAATTGCAAACTCCGTCAGTCAAAATTGAGCCCTAATGTATTTTGTTCCAGGTTTGGAGTTTCAGGGAACTGCAGGAGCGATGCCATGCTGTGGCACACTGGGCGCTGGCTCAAGGCTGGGCTGAGGGTGATGTGGTGGCCTTGTTCATGGAGAGCCAACCTTTGGTGGTGGCTCTGTGGTTGGGTCTCGCTATGGTCGGTGTGGAGGCGGCACTCATTAACTACAACCTTCGACAACACTCACTACTGCACTGTGTCAGTGTGTCCGGAGCTCAGGCGATGGTGTTTGGGACAGAGATGGCCGAAGGTAGGAACAGATCATGGATAAATGAGATGCTGGAGTGAATAGCCAAAAGATGGAATGATGGAATTCAGTTGTCTAGTCTGAGTTTGTTGCTCAACTGAATAGAGAATGTAATCAAAGTTGAATCCACTGTCTTTGCTGTTTATCTAACGGTAAAATGAACGTGTTTCAACATGTTGATTCCTCATTTGTAACACTGATCCTCTGGTCATGCTTCAGCCGTATCAGAGGTGAGCAGCTCTCTGCAGTCCAACATGGTTTTGCTCAGCAGTGGTGAACAGCAGGATGCAATGAAGCTTCACAGCCTCCAGGATGTCCAGAACCTGGACATCCTGCTGGCCCGTTCACCCAAACATCCAACAAACTACATACTCAAGAAGGAATTTAATGGTGAGAGGCTGCAGACTGTGTGTGTATATGGGGGTATGGCTGTGTATAGTGTTTTGATTGCAACACCTTCTTCTCCTCAGCAAGTCTTTGCCTGCTAGAATGAATTGCTGGCAACCAACTTTTACTCTCTGATCTTTGTATTAGACTTAATCCACTGGATTGTTCAAGCACGTAGACACTATGATCAAAAGAAATAATCAATTTCAGACTGATTGAGGCAACGGCACACTGTGCTTGTAAAGACGGCTACAAACAGGTTGGCGTTTGACAGTAAACACAAAGAAGCCCCAGTTTCAGAAGTGAGTTCTACTGCTCAAAAAGGGGGATAAACAAGGGGTGTCAAACTCAAATGGCCTGGGTGCTAGTCTGGCCAGAAATAACAACTGTTCAGTAGCGGATGAGCAATAGGAGCTTCAAAATATTATATAACACAATATTCCATCACGATATCGCAGTGAAAATGTTCATAATGAAATTGCACAGAAGTGAAAGTGTATAGTTCACAGTGACGACATATTAATGATGCAAAGAAACAGTCAATAATAACACCGACAACTGTCATTAAAACACCAAACAAGTTTATATAAATGTGTGAGTTACGGTTTCAACCGAATATCTTATCCTTTCCAATCATGAAAATGCTGCTAGAAGAGACATTAAGCGGGTCGCTAATCCGCTAATTGCGTTGCGTGACTATTTTATTTACTATTAAGACAGAACGCATTGAGATTGAAATGTCTTTTCCACGGGTGACCTGGCCAAGAGGTCTGAGATGCTTTAGAGAGATATTAAGTGGCCCACATGCAGGTGGCCAGTATGACACTCACTCACTCATCTTCTACCACTTTATCCTCCACATGAGGGTTGTGGGTGGCGCTGGTGCCAATCTCAGTCCATCACAGGACCAACAACCAGCCACTCCCACACTCACGGTACAATTTAGTGTCCAATCTACCTAATCCCTTGCTGTGATGGCAAGATTTCTGTCCACTACACCAACTGTGTGGCCCCCTAGTTTAACACCTCTGGGATAAAAGCTGGCTCTCGCACTGCTGCTGTATAAACACAAACCCTCCCTCAGTCACGTCTGATAGCAATACTTTTAGATGGAGATAAAGACCAAACAACAAACAAAGGCAGAATAACAAAAATGAACCAAAGTTACACAGTGCAGCTCCAAAGCATTTCTTTCTTATTGATTCCCTCCTGTTTACTGTTTTATCCCTGTTGTCACATGGCATTCCTCGGTTGTTACCCCTCAAGTCTTTGCTTGCCCAGTCTGTCTGTCTGTCTGTCACCTGGAGAAATATTGTCAGGAATGATGGGGGTTGGGGGGGGAGCCCTGGTGCACACCACACACATGAAACACTGGTGCGAAAGCATTGAAGGTAAAAAGCATTTTGAACATTCCTCTTTTTTGATGAGTTTTTGTTGTTGTTGCTCTCCTTGTCAGACAGACTCTTCTACATTTACACCTCTGGTACAACAGGAATGCCAAAGGCAGCTGTGGTGGTGCACAGTCGGTGAGTGTGTCTGACAATTTATCTGCACTGATTCTGCAGTGTTTATAAAAAAAAGAAACTCAAAAAAGCACTTTTCCTCACCTTTGTCAGGATTCTGGGAGTGTTCCAACATTGGAACATCAGGAACAGTTAACAATTTTAAAATCATGACAGTATAATTACCGAATAGCAACTGCAATTACATGTCTTTCAAGTGTCTCTTGGTGAAAACGAATGTCACTGTCTTCCGTCTGTCCTACCAGCTACTTTCGCATCACTGCCTTTGGTTTCCACTCCTTTGGACTACGACGCGATGATGTCATTTACAGCTGCCTTCCCCTGTATCATTCTGCAGGTTTGTTTCTTTGATCATTTGAGCAGTACTATCAGACCTTAACAGTCATATTGTTGTACAGTTCAGTCACAGACTTTCCTCACTTCCCTATTTTCAAATGTTCAGACTTAATACTACGTCGTAAAAAAATAGCATAAAAGAGCATATTCTGTCCTAGCACTTACCTTACCCTCACCCCCTCCCTTGCAATCTCCTTCAAATGCAAATGTATCACAATATCATTGTGTTAATATGCTGTTTACAGGCACGGTCATGGGTGTAGGCCAGTGTTTGCTTTTTGGTTTGACGGTTGTAGTCAGGAGGAAGTTCTCAGCCAGTCGCTTCTGGGACGATTGTGTTCAACACAACTGCACAGTAAGTACTCCCTGCTCCAGTTAATATTGATGGGGTAGAGAAAGGCTGTGTTGATGCGTCTTTCTTGTTTAGGTGATCCAGTACATAGGTGAGGTCTGCCGTTACTTGTTGGCGCAACCGGTCCGCCCATCTGAAGCCCATCACCGGGTCCGCGTTGCCATTGGTAACGGCCTCCGTCCATCTGTGTGGGAAGAGTTTGTCCAGAGATTCAGAATTCAAACAGTCGGGGAATTTTATGGTGCTACTGAGTGCAACTGCAGCCTGATCAACATCGACGGGAAGGTGTGTTTTGTGTGTCTGTGTGTGTGAAAGGAGAACTCTTAATTTACTAAAACTTTCGTTGTCCTGTCGTCCAACTGAAACCATTTGGTTAGGGCCAAAAAAGACACGGTTACATTTGTGTGGTATCGTGTCTACACGAGGGACATAATTTCTGCATACGACCCATAATTAGGTTCAGTTGGAGGACAGTCTCGTTCTCGGTTCTCTTCAATGTCTGTTTTGTAAAGTGTGTTCCCATTTGGTGGAAAACAGACAATTAAACAACAATTAAACATGACACGTATGAGTGGACCCCCGTGTAATTGACAGCTGGTATCGTTTAATTGGCGCCTGGTTGCAACATGGCAATGATCAAACCATGAATCGCAAGGTTTGAAAACGGGAGTTCACTTCTTGTGGGTGATATTTTGACCAGTTGCCACTTGGTTTTACCCATCCCTTTCTCTTTCCCTCTCTTGGTCTTTGATTAACAAAAAGGATGTAAATGCAAATCACATCTCTCTCCACTTTCGCTTTGCAATACAAATCAATGGAGTCTTTTAAAGCCCTCATCACAAACATATTGATGGGTAGTATATTCAGTTTCAGCTAAATGTTCCTTACTGGACTTTTAACTCTGCTAAACGTGTGACGGACTTTGTCTCGTCTCGTGTGCAGGTGGGGGCTTGTGGCTTCAGCAGTCGCATCCTGCCGGACTTTTACCCCATCAGATTGTTCAGGGTGCAGGAGAACGGAGAGCTGCTCAGAGATTCACAAGGGCTCTGTATACCATGTCTGCCTGGTGAGGACACACCTACCCACACATGAGCAAATGTATGTTAGGAATGTACGAAGAATCTACTCTTTTATCTCCTTCCATCTGCGTCTCTCTGCAGGTGAGCCAGGTATGTTGGTGGGACGCATCAACCACACTGATCCACTCCGGAGATTTGATGGCTACGCTGATTTGGATTCCACCAAACAGAAAATAGCTTCAGATGTCTTCAAGAAGGGAGACTCTGCTTATGTCTCAGGCATGTTCTCCCGGCTGTTAGGAGCAGGAAGAGTGACGATACTTTTCTGTGGTCGCACGTGTTTCTTCACGTGGTACAGCCCATACGTACACTATAAGTCAGTGGAAATTTAGATTTTTAAGATGCCCAGAAGTGAAGCGATGACAGAGTGAGAGCATGTTTCAACAGCATTCCCTGACTTCATATGGTACACGATGAGATCGGATCTTGTTTTGTTTGACAATGATTAATGGACGTGATAAAGAAAATATTAATGTCATAAATACAAAAACAACAAACTCCCACACAGATCTTATCGGTTCATAATTTCCAGTTTTACTCTGAAACTCTTTCTTTAGAATTTACATAATACAATAAATCATCATTACAGAAGAATAAACAGTCATCCTTCTTTCGGTACAATTCCCTTCAGGGATGATGATTTGAATTGTTTCTGTTTCTTACGCTGACGTGCTTCAGGTGATGTGCTGGTGATGGACGATTATGGCTACATGTACTTCAGAGACCGCAGCGGTGACACATTTCGATGGCGAGGGGAGAATGTTTCCACCACGGAGGTGGAAGGAATCCTCAGCGGTCTGTTGGGACACACTGATGTAGCGGTCTATGGAGTTTCTGTACCAGGTAGACATGAAACAAAGCAGAGTCAGGAGGGGTGAAAAACAAACAAAGATTAACGGTTCCTGTCCTTCTGTCTGTGTGCAGGTGTGGAGGGAAAGGCTGGCATGGCAGCAATAGGCCACGCGGGAGGCCAGTTTGACCTCGATTCTTTCTTGATTGCTGTACAGAAAGCTTTACCCTCCTACGCACGTCCAGTCTTCCTCCGACTCATGCCATCTGTTGACACCACAGGTGAGAAATAATGCAAGGACATACATTCATAAAAGTACAAAAAGTACTTATTTTTTAACATTTGCCCTTAGGTACATTTAAAATTCAGAAGACTCGTCTACAGCAGGAAGGTTACGTGCCACAAGACGCGAGTGAGAATATGTATTTTCTGAACAGTCGCGCTGGACGTTATGAGACCGTCACTGATGAACTGTATCATGCGATCACAGACGGAAAGGTCTGTCTATGAGACGGGTTGAGAGACGGATGGGCACAGATTACTGAAGAGGACAGTATGTACACTGTCATTGAAGGAGAAATATGCTGTTGTTTTAATTCAATCACATAAACTATGTGTTGTACCAAGTGTAACACAATTATTCATGCCATATCCTGTAAAATACATGTAATAAAACATACTAAAGCCTGTATCAGTTAAAGGCATTTCAATAAAGGGCAAATAATAGTCATGCATAGAAGAAAAGAATGAAAAACTCAGCTTTTGGTGCAACTTGCAATGTATTAGCCCCTGCCTCTGGCCATATTCCTTTCATAGATAAGACATTATATGTATATTTTTCTGACATTTCCCATCCATCCATCCATCTTCTACCACTTTATCCTCCACATGAGGGTCACGGGGTGTGCTTTGCCAATCTCAGCTGACATAGAGTGATAGGCGAGGTCAAATCCTGGACACGTCGCCAGTCCATCACAGGGACACATATAGAGACAAACAACCATCCGCACTCACACCTTCAATTTAGAGTGTCCAATTCACCTAATCCTCATATTGCATGTTTTTGAACTGTGGGAGGAAGCTGGAGAACCCAGAGAAAACCTGCGGATGCAAACATGCAAACTCCCTTGTTCCGACCAGGTCACGAACCTGGGTCTTCTTCTTGCTCAAACCATCATTATGACACAGCAGTGCTTGGACCTAATGTGCTAATATCAGCATGTGTCAACAGTTACAATTCAAACATGTTTAATAATGTCTATCGTGTTCACCATTGATGCCAATTAGCATTAAACTTCGACGAGTGGGGAGTGACTGCTTCTGTATTTGAGACTTTAGTTAAACGGGGCAAAATGAACTGACCTGATGTCATTTCATAAAAACCCAAAGAATCAGCGAGGTTTGTCAATATAACCTGACAGGAACATCAATTTTTGAGACACCATTTATACTCCTGTGGGTTTACATCCCGAACAAAGGGTCTCTTAATCGGAAATGTCTGAGCTTGTCAGTGTTCATAAATTGTAGCATTCCTCATACCCTATGAAGGTGGCATATACTGTACGTAGGTTTAATGTTCTCCCAGTCTACATAGTGTAGGTTACCCTGGTAACTGACAATGACCACATCTGTGTCAGAGGTCTGCAAACCTTCTTTCATCAATGTAATGAAATTTCAGGGATTTTCAAAAGACCAGAAAGTGTAACAACAGCGAGAGAAAAGAGACGTCAAGCAACACATGAACTGATTTAGCAGCATTTTCCGGGCCTGCTTGTGTCTGTGAGTCTATCTGACTTTCTCAAGGTGTACCACATTATTCCTCAGTCCATTTATAATGTGAGAAGACATGTTGTAAAGAGTGACATTTGAAGCATGTGAAGCAGGTCTGCGTGCTTACGAACTACTTAAACTTTCACCACAGACTAAACCAACATGAGACGTCGTATACACCTCATGTATAAGTAGCATATATGCTGTGCTGACAGTATTTTTGTTGCAGGTCAAATTTCATGTAATGTGCACTGCACATATGATACGGGGAGAGAAACAGTAATTTTCCACCTTGGTTTCAAGCCTGGTGCCTCTTTAAAACTAAATTCTGCCTGAATAAACTAATCTTAGATTAACACAAGGCGGCATCTGTTTGGGCAGGAAAATCAATGTGTACAGAGGATGAAAAAAAAGAAATGCCTAAGCGCCTCCTTGTTTAAATATCGTCTTGCTGTGGTTGCAAAAAGCATGTAAATTAAAAAGTCTCAGTCAGGAGAGGGGGGCCCCCCTGAGTTAAAGTCTTGTTGGAGCATTTGCTCTTCTGTCATTTGATGTCTGGTGTGTGAATATTTGACTTGGCTTTGTGGTGGCAGGACGACTCTGACCAGAAAAGCAGCCTTCAAGCACATTCGTTAGTAATCATCTGCCCTACTCGATCACAAATGTGGTACAAAGATGAGGACTTAAAGTGCATGACTCACAGTCTCAAGAAGGTTCAAAGGAGTTTATTGTGCAGAAGTGAACGGCAAAGTTATTCAAAATACACAAGTCGCCACCTGGATTTAACTAAGCAAATAGGTAAGGGGTTGCTGCAGTCAGGTCTAGGTTCAGCAACATTATGTGCCCAAATAATGAGGTCAGCTCATTCTCAGCACCTGAATATAATCAATGACCAGATTATTCTATCAATGCATTTTTTTCTTCCCTGATGACATGGGCATATTCCAAGATGACAACACCAGGATTCATCAGGCTCAAATTGTGAAAGAGTGGTTCAGGGAGCATGAGACATCATTTTCACACATGGATTGGTCACCATAGAGTCCAGACTTTAGCCCCATTGAGAATCTTTGGGATGTGCTGGAGAAGGCTTTGCTCAGTGGCCCGACTCTCGGACCAAGGCTTGGACCAAGTGTCACTGGTGGGCAAAAAAAAAGAATGAAGATATTTCTTGACTTGGGATACTGAGGTTGGCAAGCACAATTTTTCAAAACTACTACCCCTATTCTAGTCATACAAAGCTAAATGCAAATCAGTGAAGTATTCCTTTAAAGTTACAACAATCTTCCCACAATAGACAGCACAGTTACTCGGCAGAAATGCAGTTTTTCAGTGATGTTTGAGTTTTCTTGTAGACAGCTGCAGACTCAGTTAAGAGATACACAGCTGCACATTGTTTACATAAAGGCTCCAGGTCATTCAAACAGAACATAGACAGACTCATAGACGTAGGCAGTGCTCATAGCCTCCACATAAGAAGCCAGTTTGTGTCCAAGTTCAGTGGTGAGTCTGTGAGATATGTATTGGTATTATTCGTTGCCTGTGCAGTTGCCAAACGTCAGGTCTAGAAATACGGTGAGAAGGACAGAAAATGTTCAGATTTCATCTCAAACTTGAGGTTTAGCTGACATGCCTACACCAGATGTAGCAGCATCACCCTGAACTGCTGCTCTGACATTTATGACTCAGTGATTTATGGTATATCTTTACATCCAGAGGCCATATTCGTTTTTTGTGCCCTTTGCTTGCTATTTTTACCCAATTCCTCTTCACAAATCAAGCAAAAATAGCATCTATTTACGTTCTGTGATATTTTGTGGTTTCTTTAGTGAGTTCAATTAAAGCATCCCTAATGCCACGTTTAAAACCGTTATATCTTTATTGTACTGTATATCGGGATCAAGTTGCTCTGGCTAATAGAAGGAGTGACAGCGTGTGCAAGCTGCTCAGTTCGGAAACAAATACAGTTGCACTTCATGTATTGAAAGCCAAGTCTGAGTTGTGTTGACTGGAGCCAGTTGTACGGCCTTTGTACAGCACAGATCCTGAACACATGTAGAGCGGATTAGCTTTGATAAGTGACTCATCTTTCTCATGTGATCTAAAAACACATGCAGATGTATCACTATTTTCCCATGTCAGTTTAAAATATGTAACTGATCAGTGGAGAGATTCAACGTTATTTGCCATTTCATTTCAGTGTTAGATGGACAGAAACTCTCAGTATGTCACTGTGCACTTTATCCACAGAATATGAAATCCCTTCGTAGCCTTCTGAGTATGTTTTTTTTACATTTACATTAAAGGTAGGGTTGGAGATCCTGGACAAAATGTTTGAGCATTTGAATTCAAAAGTCCATGTCCCTTTCTTCAGACTTCCCCATCGGTTTCACACGGATTAACGAGCACTGCGCATCATCTGTAACTTTCAGTACTTTTCATGTGATGCTAACTTTTCTCGTTCAAATGATAACGTGATGCCGAAAAACACTCTCAAAACATCACAAAGCCATAAAGTTAACCCAGATGTCCAGTAGAAACAGAGCTACCACGTCATCTCTTCCCTTTCTGGGCTTTCAGTTGTTCAAACGCAGCACCGAAGATCACTCTGGTCTTGGGTCGTTCTGCATCAGCCTTTTTCTTGGCGTCTTTCGCTTGCGACCAACACCTGTCATAATGTTGCTGCATCTGCCTTGTTGGATTTATGCAAGCTAGCATAGACTCTGACTACGGGGTGCACACATGGCACGGGGACAAGAGGACAGATGGCAGTTTGATTGATGCGTCACATCACGATTCAATTATTTTGTTCGGGCCGTTCAATATGATTGGATGATGTTTTTACAGGCCTGTCCGTTCCACAGGTGACTGAAAATGCATGAATGAATTGGTTACGATCGTAATGTGAAGGGGATTTTAAGCAATACAGTAAAAAAGGCACCAGTATATACACATTTTAACTTTGGCGTAAAAAAGTATTTAATTAAATTGTGCCAGCAGAACTCTCTTCATATACTACTTAAGCTAGTTGAGGAAGAACAACAAATATTCAGCCTTTACTGGTTTGTAAATACGGAATAAAGCTTTTGTATGCAAGTTTAAAGGATATGTTCCCACCATGGTCATTCTTAACACAATAATCATCCAGTATATTCTGGGTTGATAGATTTCAATCCTGCTGTCCATACTGGTCCTGAAATGATCTCCTCTGATCCAGACTGATAATGGTCAGTGTTGTTGCTAAAGCCACGTCTAAGGCATCTAAGGCAAACCTGTGTCTTCTATGAAGTGTTCTTATAATAGTGTTTTAAACCCAAAAGCCTATAACTTCACAAGATGCCTTTGTGATTTGAGAACATTTTGGTCAACCTTTGTAGTTTGTAGTAAAAACAAAAAAAAAACTTTGTGTACATTCTTAAAGATATCCATGTTGCATGATCCGCTCTGCCGATACTTTCCTCAGTCTCACCTCCAATCAACCTCCGACAGCTGACAGAAACGTAAAAGTGTTCACAGCGATGCTTGCTGCAGTGCACATCTCTCATCCCTGCTGTGCAGCACTGTCACTCGTCTGCTCAATCACAGCTGATCTGGGGATGTGCTGCTGAACATTAGTCACATCATGCTAGAAAAATTGATTTTATGGCTCGACTCTGAGGTGATGAGAATGAGATGTGCCTGTTAGAGGATGGATGGATGAACCACTCTCACTTTGCCACATCATCAATTGATCTAGTCACAATCTCCCTTACATATGTCGAGAATGTCTGTGTTCACGGCGTTAATAGTGCACATTAGCTGTTATAAAGCGGGACTTTGTGATAAAGGTTGTAAATGATTTGTGCTGCTTGTATTTGAGGGTGGTTGTGGGAGTGAAAGAGGCCTGGTTCTTTTTTGGGTGTCAGATCTGCACCTCCATACAAAAGAGTTAGAGGGGGACATGTGCCAACACATAAAAGGTATGCAATTAGACTTTAGTTTCAATCTGGCAGGCAGTCTAGTCTCGGCAACTGCATTGTTAGCTATTGTTTGACTTCAGCGCAGAGAGCCAACACGGCACCAGCTGCAGCACAACATCGCAGCTCAGGTTTAGTTCTCGAAACAAAGGTTTCCGGTCGTGGGTCTGGAGGATTTGCACATGCTTCATTGCCTTATTTAATGGCGTGCAGGATCTTTTAAGGTGCGTTATGTTCTTTGCAGAAGCTCAGACGAAACTGGCAAACTGTAGTATATCATCTTAATAATGGGGAAAAGGTGAGCTGTCATCAGTTCGGCATCACACTGTTGTTCCCATGCTCTATAGTAGCCATATGTTTAAAAAGAGGGAAAAGTGGGATTCCACCTCATTTTGCACTTTGTATTTTGCCGACCCTGCTGTGTATATAATTCCTTCATTGTTCATTTTCTGTTATGATATCTTTAAATATAATTGTGACGCATTTAATGTCACGTCTGATGGAGGGAGGACGGAAGTATAATAGCTGAGCTAGTAAAACGAGAAACTTTAGGTTAAGGAATATCTCATCACAACAGGAGTCACACACTGGAGCTTTCACGACCACTCATAGTTTTTTCCACCTTTGTGTTGTTTGCTATCTTCACTGCATCATCGGAGCTTTTGTTGGTTAGCGACAAAGCCAGAGGATATTTTTTAAAAGGTCATCTTGATAAAATTTGCTACAATTCTTCCTTTTCAACATAGAGAGACAAATGTGAGGTGATGTTACAGTCTCCCCAACACACTATCATCGTCACACTCGGCCTTACTCCATTACAGAGGGAAATATCGGTTAGAGATATTCAAAAAGAAGGTGTTACCCACTTTCTATTATGTTTTGTTTTTTTATTCAGTGCTATTACCAGGGTTAACGGCATAGCAGAGGATCAAATCTTCACTTTTTGTTAAATACATCAGATACTTTTCTGCACCCAACAAGTTTAAAAACCCTTTAAATGAAGCAATCAGTCAAAAAGGGCTCTTTGGGTAAACTACTTGGGAAGTCGAAGGTGGCAGCTGCAGATTTTTTTCTTGTAAAGGCTGCAATAATCTCTGATGAAAAAAAATCCCCTCAGGTGACATGAAGAGGTGTATAGTTTCTTTAGCACACTTCAGTATTTGTCAGGCACCTAAACAATTTAATAACCGTGTGTTGGAATGTGAAGTCCTTCAGTCGCCCCGAGGCATACCATATATGTTTCCTTTAAAACATGTATAACAACCATTTTAGGAGTAATGTAGGAAAACGGTGTTTATATCTCATTAACCAGCTTCCATTATGGGTGAGGTTAGGGTTTTTGCGACTTCACACAAAGATGCCTTTCAATCGGAGTTGAAAATCAACATCAGCACAGTTTTCTAAACTCAGTAGATAATGTCAAGGGTGTATTGATGTTCTCTAGTGTGAGAGCACAAGATGTTTTGAGTCCAAGGCGCTGACACCTCTGTGTAAGCCGGATGCAGCAGTGCGTGGGCTGAATGTAGCTGAGCTCGGGGAGCCAAGTCGGGCTGCACGAAACATGGGGAGTTCACAGTGGAAGATGAAGAACTTTGTTACTCAAAGTTCAGAATGTTCTGTACGAGGTAATTTACCAAACATGAATCCAGAATTGTGCCAATCTCAGCTGACAGATGGCAAAAGGCGGCGTAAACCCTGAACAGGTCGCCAGTCCATCACAGGGCCACACATAGAGACAAACAACCATCCACTCTCACCTGGAGAAAACCCACGCACACACACACGGGGAGAACATGCAAACTGCAGTGGTCAAGGTGTGCAATATGGTGGGCTTGGGAAAAGACAAACATCTATTAGAGTTTGTAAAGATGCTACTGTAGCTGAATGAACAGGAAACCAAATTAAACATCTGTCTGTCTATCTAACACATATATATCTATCTATATATATACTACATTGGCTTTTTAATCCCAATTGAGCTCAACTTGATTTTCAAGATGATGCTGCAGATACATTTATGCCCACATTTTTACACAGTGTGAGAAGGCAAGTGTCTAGTTCTCACATGTTATTTATGATGTTGCTTCCTTGCTTTTAAGATTTGCCTTGTTATGTTGCCATGGTGTGAGCAAGCACTCAACATTCATCATGACACCACACTCCACACAATCCTGAGTGACAGTCTGACTTCATATTCAGGTACAGAGTTACTTTTTTTACACTGGCAGGGTCAAAGCAACCTAACCGACCACAGCTTTGTGCCTCTTGCTGTCAGTCCCATTTATCCCTGCAGCTCTGGTTCTGGTCTCTCTGATCCAGTGTATGAGCTGATGCCAAACCTCTGCGTGATGACTGGACACTCTCATTGACCTGGACGACACTTTGACCTGCTTGTAAAACTTTGAAATCAATATGGTTTTGTTGCTCATTGCGGGAGGAAATTTCCTTCTCATGAAGCCACAAGAGAAATGTAACCCCATTAGAGTTCAGGGACACAACTTCCACTGAAGATGTGCTTATTTACTCAACTCAATTCAAAAGGAATGTTTCTACATATAACGGTCAGGACACCCATTAGGTGCTTTGGGTCTCTCAACGTCAGACACCCTTGCTCAGATCTTTTTAAAGTGCAGCCATCTGGAAGCTCTTTTTGGAGACTTCCATGGTGGAGTTTTACTTTTAGTCAACCCAGTGATATTAAGCATGGTGTGGAGTTTGCTGTTTCCTGGCCAACCAGCAAAACCCTCTTCATGCCACTTGGATGGGCTCATCGCAGTCTTCCCAGCCACTTCACTGGCTCTGCACCACCAGGGGACAATTACATTCAGATACATGATACCCGCTGTGGTCTCTCTCCTGCTGCTGTAGCCCATCTGCTTCTAGGTTCCACATGTTGTGCATTCAGAAACAGTCTTCTATACAATACATAGGAGAGGTTATTTGAGCTACTGTTGACTTTTCTTTTTTTTTAATCATTTTGAACCACTGTGGTCATACTCCTCTGACCACAGCATGGTATTTTTGCCCAGTGAACTGCCCAAGTGAACTGTTTTCATTTTGTCAATGAATGTGAAGTAAATACAGCCTTTGAACAGGTTAAGATTTAGTAAGTATGAAATTACTCTATTGATTCCCATCAAAGGCAAATGGTATATGCAGCAAAAAAGACCACAGTTTTCGACATGCTCAGAACAAAGGCCTCTCTCCATAGAGTTTCCATGTTCTCCCCGTGTGTGCCGTACCAATACGGAACCGTTTCACTCAGTGGAAACACCCTAGTGTCAGCTGGGATTGGCTCCTGTGGCCCCACGACCCTCATGTGGAGGATAAAGTGGTAGACATTGGATGTATGGTATCTTTTTTTTAACACTGCATGCTCTATTTTTTTGGTTTTAGGACACAGGTGAGACAACTTCACTACATTTTAAGGCCCGTGTAAAGTTGAGTAGAGCTCTTTGTTTTCTGGGTTGTGTCAGACAGGCCTGCAGCATATTGAACACATTGGACACGCCCATGTTTTTCGATTCGCTTCCTATATGGCCTACAGCTGGATCTCTTCTTAAAGGGGAGGACAAGCCCGGCGAGTGAAGCTGTTCTGTTGTGTCGGAGAAACAACACGGTGTTTGCAAAATAAAATAAAACAACAGCTTAGTGTTCACTCAAACCTGGTAGAAGCCGCCTGACATGGAGTATTTTAGTGTAAACTGGACACAGGAAGACTGTCGCCGCGCTGCATTCAACGAGCACCGACGTTGTTCCCCTTAAACGGCAGGACAAACCTGCCCTTTAATGCCTGCCTGTTCCTCCGCCATGTATCCACTGTCGGCATAACACAACAGCGGGACACTCAGCTTCTTCATCCCCAGCGTCCTTCTCTGTCCGCCGCGTCAGCACAGAGTTCCTCTCCCTTGCCATGCCCCGGGTCACCTCGCTGCTGCCCGCCCTGCTGTTCGTTCTCCTGCCGGGCCTGAGCCGGGGATATTTCCCCGAGGAGCGCTGGAGCCCCGAGTCTCCGCTCCTCGCTCCCCGGGTCGTCATCGCCCTGGTCTGCCGCAACTCGGCGCACTCCCTGCCGCTGTTCCTCGGTGCCATCGAGCGCCTAAACTACCCGAAGGACCGCATTGCGCTGTGGTGAGTATCGTCGTTGTAAACCATAATAAAACAAGTGCGTTGTTACATTATTATTATCATCAAAACATGTCTCAACTTTTCTTATATAAGAGGACTATTCAGGGATATATGAAATCACGTCGGTGGTGCTGTTTTAGCGTCACTCTGGGCTCATGGGGACGCACTTGAGACAGTTATTCGGAAAGGAAAATCAGTGGGTTGTGAGCGGCTGGTGCCGCTGTGATATCATCTAGATGTGGGAAAACGCTTTATATCTGCTAATAAGAAATAAATGAGCGGTCACACGAGGACACGTTAGAGCAGCGTGGCTTTTACGCACGGGCGTCTGTCAAGAACCGTGGCCACGGCAGCGGCGCACAGAGGCAGGGGCGCGTCAGCAGAGCTGTGCCCATGAAAAGTTCCATTCAGTCATAGATCTTCACTCTTTCTCTCATCGCCCCTTCAATCCCCTTTTTTTTCTCCCTCCCCTCCCTCCTCAACTTCCACATCTTCGCCTTGCGCTGCAGACTCGAGAGGAAACGAAATCAGCTTCGTTGTTGTAATTGTTTCAAATTGTTGCCTCGTGGGCAATAAACAATCTTAGACAACCCTCGTGCAACGAACGTTGTCTGTGAAGGCGTCAGTTAATGGTTTCTTAAGGTGCTTCACCGTCCTTTACCCCAGGCTGTATGACTGTCACCCAGCCCCCATTCTTCCTCATCTCCCCTCTCCAGCACAGCACTGCTCACTTCCTCTTATTCTGATGCAGAGTGTCCAGATGTGTTTTTATAGATGAAGTCAATCTTTCCATCTGAAGGTCACCAAACTCATTCACAGAGGGCTTGAGGATTGAAAAGTGGGTCCAAGTCCAAGTTGAGGGCCAAACTGGCTCATTATTTATTGAGGCACAGACTCAAATGAACCAAGTGTTGTGAACATAGTCTGCTGTGACACCAGGTGTCTTTTTTTCTGGAGCTTCAGTCCAGATCCTTGTCACGTTGTTTCTTTCTCCATGTAATCTTATGTTATATTCTTTAATTATGGCCAAAGCAGCTCCTTAAGGTCCCTGTTTTCAGAGTCCACCTTTCATTTTGGCCCATTTTGCTTAAATTTGACTCCAGGTGACTCGATGAGGGTTAGCTACTAATAACTATGTCAGCAAAAGGGCAGGAGACGGCTGACATTTACAGATCAGCTATCGACATTCAGTCTGGGATTTGTGGTATCAGTTACGGGTGTGTTGTGCACCAATAGTCTAGTTTTGATAGACATATGAATTTGTACTGTGAGCCAAATGTGGCCATGGGCCTTGAGTATGATTTTGGTTCTCAAAGTGTGGGCCACGGTCACCTGATGGGCCAGGAATGTACTGCAGGTGGACCACAAGTGATCAGAAAAATAAACAAATAAAAATTAACCCTCAAATAACTGTCATATATTTAGGATTGATTTGTAAATTACGTTCATCTGGACGGATTTCTTTTAAGTAAAATGAACTTCATTTATATTCATTTTATGAAAAATATGTTATATTTTTTGCTTAACAGAAGATTGTCAGAATGTAAAATGTAAAAACTCACCTATTTTTTGAATGGCTGGTTAGGATTTTATTTCTTAACAAGTGACACGGCTAAGGTTAAGAAAAAAAAAAGGCATCAAAGGTTCATTTTTTTTAGTAGGACCTAAAATGAGACATTCAACTGTCTGTGTGTCTCTTAAAACAAACAATAGCCTTGTGTTTTTTCCCCCATCTGAGCCAGAAATCTGGCTCTCTGTGTGTGTGTGTGTGTGTGTGTGTGTGTCGCTCTGACTCGGCCATGTGGCAGCATAAGCTCCGTTTACTGTGCAGCTTTGAGAGTCGATCTCCAGTATGTGTCTCTTCCCTTGGTTGAAGACCTGATAGAAAGTTTTGAAGTGCATCTTGAAAGAGACATAAACTGAGCTGCTGGCTGCAGCCACCTGTTGATACCTGCAGTTATCGGCATGACAAGATAAGATTGTAAAGTACTTGGCAAGCATCGACACAAAGACTGCCTGATGGTGAGGGCTTGCTTTGCAGGGACATGCACAGGTTGCTTATTTTCATTTTTATAAATCTCCCCCCTCTCATCTCCCTCATACCTGTAGGCTCTTCTGTTGCTGGCATGCAAGCTGTCGCAAATATTTCCATAAATCAGTTTTACTTGCTATACGTCTGCTCATTCACAACTTCACGACAGTCAGATTGTGAGTCTCAGACAGGTGTAAGGAGACGAGTCGATCACATGCAGGCGCCGGGACGGCACTACTGTGTAAAAGTGCCGCTTTAACACACTGGGAAACCAACAGCCACAGCACGCCGGCCGTCACTCACGACATCAGAGGGATTTTTCGCTGCATTCACTTCTGTTGTATTCACATATTCTTTGGCTCTCGCGGCCAGTCTGTGTCTCTGTCCCTTCCAGACACACACTGAGGGGTTTGTTGTGATAACACAGACAACAGGCGAATGCCTTGCCTCCCCTCTCTCTCTCTCTCTCTCTCTCTCAGCCTCTGTCTCTCTATTCTGTCAAACTCTGCTTTAACGAATTTCCGACGAGTGCCTCCCCAGTCATGAACCCTGTCACTGTAGTATAGTGTATCATCACAGCTGTATTGGGTTATGTATTATAATGCAACATTCTCGCCAATACGTGTAGTTAAACAACAGCTGTATCTAAAGGTGAGTGCATGTTGACCCGATCTGTCCAGGTCCTGCTCACTATCGATCTGTAAATGCAAAGGAAAGGAACATCTTCATCAAACTTGGCAGGTAACTTACGAAGGGCACCAGCTTGTGCAGTGCTGACTTTGACGCGGCTTGGGTGAGAAATACAAGAGATGTTGGCAGAGATGCGACAGATGTCTCGCATGTTGGCCGAGTACTGCGGCAGTTATTTGTATTCACGGCGGCTCTGAAGAGCATGTGTGTGTTTTTAAAGGGCCTCACTCGCAGTGACACACCTGCGGGGAATTATCAGCCGTCTCTGCCGCCTGTGAAGGTCACTCGGTCGCGTTTGTTTCCACAGGTCACTTACAAGTGTAGGCCCTGAAAACGGCGGAGTCTTCTGTGTCTCTGCTATAGCTGTGAAGACACTGATAGGGTCCTGCTGGACCAGTCCCCTGTGTCAGTTGCCATAGCAACCAAGGTCGTAGCAAAGACCCAATGCACGTAAGTGATAAGTGAGTCTCCGACAGAGAGAGAGAGAGTAAACAGTTATAATAACAGGTGCTCGTCTCGGTTTACGAGGTGTGCACTTGTCTCTTGGGAAAGTATTGTATAAAAACATACAACGTGATTTATTGTGTATGATGTGGGACCCCGATGGAATCTACGCACATTGATGGAAAGCTGCTCTGCTCCCGTGTGTAATATCCTTATGTGGAAAATGTGTTTAGATTTGGGTTTAAATACAGCCGCAGGGAAGGCATCCTTCAGAATTAGTCAACGTCGCGCACTGTTCGGTCACGCCGCTCATTTTTATTCACCTCAGCCAAGCTTTAATAAAAGCATCTGCTCGAACACATCCGGATGTCATCCTGAAATGTCCTCTATCACGAGTCAACCGGCACCATCACACTCCTCTCTCATCAGTTTAGTTTCCCACAGCAGCAGCAGCAGGCAGCTGTTTTCAGTAAACCAGAAATGTGTCTGAGAAACCTGCTGTACTCCTGCTCAGCAGCTGACAGCACAACAGTTTGGCCAGAAACCCCAAAAGAATACTGATGTTGCTGTGTAACTGGACGGGATTTGCTCCTGTTTCCACCACGGAAATACTTTATCTGATGACATGATGTCAGAGATGTGTGGTTCTCCAGGTGGCCAAGACATTACCTAAATGTGGTTTCATGGCTTATTTGTGCACTGCAGCTCAACAAAGTAGCAATCACTTCATACCAATATGTTATTTTCAACATGAACCAATAACGATCCCACAGATTCCTTTGTATTTGTTTCAAAATTGACCTGTAACATTGAGTTAACGTCCTTTCTTTTGCCTTACTGTTTATGTAGAATCATCATTCTTTTTTTGTGATCATTGAATCCTGCAGAGATGAAGAAAATCACAGGGATTGCTGCCGTTGGTTCCCCCCGTGCAACTGGGCAAAGGCGGGGTTTTATAACAAAGTTACAAAGAAACGTCTTTGTGAGTCTCATCTTAACATCGGGGTTCATATTTCATCACAGCTGCACTATAAAAGTCCAAAGGCTTCATACATGTATCAGCCCCTAAATCCTAAAGTGATCCTGGATTTGTCAGTTGGAATTTAACAGCTGGTTTTACCGCAGGTCATAGAGCACACTCCAATGTGATTTTATTTATTTTAAATTAGATTTTATCTTCCCACAGGGTGGCGACAGATCACAACACTGATAACACCACAGCCATCCTCAGAGAGTGGCTCATCAAAGTGCAGAATGACTATCACTATGTGGAGTGGAGACCTGAAGATGAACCCAGGTACTGTGTTAGTGTGTGTGCGTTTTAGCGTGCATGTGCGTGTGTGCACGTGCGCCTTGTCAGAATCAGCACCGTCCAAAAATCCCAAAAGCATTTTAGCTGAGTCATGTTTGGGCTGTTTATTTTCTTCTTTTGGGGAGAGCAATATTTGTTACACCGTTGGAGAATTATATCTTTGAAATGACTCGGCACAAATGTGTTGTTAACAGCTTCAAAGTTCATAAATGGTCTAAAATGACTGTGTCGGAATAATATTGGTATCGGTAGATACTCAAGGTTTTGATATTTTTGATATATAAAAGAGCAACATTCCTAATAAAAAGATTTGTTTCGGACCATAAATATGTTATTATTGTGAAGTATACACCCATCCATTCATATCAAAACAAGCACTTTTTCTTTGAAAGTCTGTGAAATGTCATCATCTTAATTGCGATATGGTGGTGGAATATTGTGTTTGCTCACCCTCAACTGAACAGTTGTTTTTCCAGACTCAGACACTCATTGGAAGCCGATGTAGAATGCTTAGAAGTGTGTGTGTGTGTGTGTGTGTGTGAGAGAGAGAGAGAGAGAGAGTCGTGATGGTCGCGTTATGCTCTGTGTCTGTGTTTGCTTCAGTGTCTTTGAAGATGAGTTGGGGCCTAAGCACTGGAATAACCTCCGCTATGAACATGTGATGAAACTCCGTCAGGCAGCTCTGGACATCGCCCGCGAGGTCTGGGCCGACTACCTGCTGGTCTGTTTCCCACCATTTAATTTTATATTTTTTTATAAATTATAACGTAGTAGTTCACATTATACATTCTATATATTTATAAGTCTTTCTGGTTGAGCTGATTTATGTGACAGTTGTATTATTGTAGACGATGAAGTAGTGAGTTTGCATAATGATTATGTGTGAATGTGCAAGTGACAGAAATTAATTCAGTGACTTTCCTATTTACCCAGATCCATTTGACACAATATAAATAAAGGAATCGGCTTGTTCAGAACTGAAATACATCTCTAGTTTACTTATTTATTTATTTGTTCTTACTAAACCTCTTAAATTATACTTTAATGCCCTACGTATGAATCAGAATCAGTTTACATGTGTGCTGTACTGCATGGGAAGAATAGAACCTGACAACAAACAGTAGATTAAAAATAGTAAGGTGGCTGGTTCTTAATTACTTTCACTAGCTCGTACATATTTTTGACATTCACGTTACATTGACCTTAGCTTTTTATTTCACCAGCTTATAATTTAGTCGACAGATGTTATGGCTTAAGGAAAATGAGTCTGGTGAGAAACCTGCACACGGTTTAAAATGGCAACAGCCGTTCTTTGGACACAGAGCTGCATTTATTCAGAACACAGCCCAGTGTTGAGCGAACAGACAGGAGCTGCTCATACTCATGATCGCTGTGGCTCAGTCAATCATTTCAGAGTCCAAAAGTGTGTGATTGTGGTCAGTAATGATGGCCTCTTCCTCCAACCTGCAGGTGGCTGACTGTGACAACCTGCTCACCAACCAGGATGTCTTGTGGAAGCTGATGATGGAGAACAAGACCATTGTAGCTCCCATGATGGAGTCCAGAGCTGCATACTCCAACTTCTGGTGCGGCATGACTTCACAGGTAATACAGATGTTTCTTCCTAAAAGCCATTCCTGCAAGAGGCCAGTGCCAATCCCAGCTGACATAGGACAAAAGGCGACGTACACCATGGACAGATTGACAAGAATAATATTATAGAACAAAATAATGCTGTAGTGTAGGATTAGGAAATGAATTAATGAATAAAAAGTGACATTTAAACTTAACCTGTACATACTGTATGTTGTAATATTATACAAGGGCTGAGGTGAGGACTTGAACAATGCAACCATATTTATATCGGCTGTATTTAAATCGACTGTGTGTAAAATATCAACTGTAATGCTCGTCGGCTGAATTATAAGACGCCACTTTCATGAAATCACTTTCAGAAATACAGTATATTCCTGATTATTGATCATTTCACGAGTAAAGCCAGTTTGTACATTGACCAGTTTGCTGTGTTTTAAATGTTGCTCCACTGGAGACTCGACACATTACCAATACATGGAGTTTGTGTTTTTACCTGCAGGGTTACTACAAGCGGACTCCGGCTTACATGCCAATCCGTAAGCGGGAGCGTCAGGGCTGCTTCGCTGTACCCATGGTCCACTCTACCTACCTGTTGGATTTAAGGAAAGAGGCCTCCCGTCAGCTCGCGTTTTATCCACCGCACTCCGAGTACACCTGGGCTCTGGATGACGTCATCGTCTTTGCCTACTCAGCTCGCATGGCAGGTGGGACGAGACTTTTTTTTATTTAACGGCCAGCTGTGTAACAGCTCTCTTACATTTCCTCTGTCTCAGATGTGCAGATGTATGTGTGCAACAAGGAGACTTATGGCTACTTCCCAGTGCCGATGCGCTCCCACGCAACCTTGCAGGATGAGGAGGAGAGCTTCTTGCACACACACCTCGAGGTTATGGGTGAGTCAAGACGTCAATGCAACTTCTCTTTATGGTCAGTGTTTCCCAAACTTTTCCCAACACTTTTTAAAGATGACAAATAGATATAGTTGCCCAGTTCACAGTATAAATCAGGACAGGAGCTAATTTGTCCATAATGTTAAATTCTCCAAGATCGTTTTGATTGTACATTGTACAAATTCTATTTACGTCACAAATGTATAGATTACTTTTTAAGTTGTAAGTTATGGGTTTTCCCTGTAATTTGTTATCCATTGTGTATACTCTCTCTACACCAAGCAAATGATAAACTCTGGTTGAATTCTGTCACAGCTCCTCTTGGTTCCGTGCACCACATTTTGAGAAACCTCTGTTCCGACACATTCTCTTTGTAACCTTCCCCCTTTTTTTCCCCTTTGAAAGTGAAAAATCCTCCATTGGAGCACTCCAGCTTCCTGTCTCCTCCTCCCAAGCAGCCTAACAAGATCGGCTTTGATGAGGTACACAACCACACACACACTAACACACACACACACACACACGCACTCAAAAACTGAAGCATGTGTGTGAGATGTCGCCTTTGTGTTCACCCAGGTGTTCATGATAAATCTGGTGCGGCGGTCTGACCGGCGTGAGCGAATGCTAAGAACTCTGTACGAGCAGGAGCTCAGCTGTAAGGTTGTTGCTGCTGTGGATGGCAAGAACGTTTCTCATCTTGATCCCCAACACTGCCCAAGTCTTCCTGATTTGTTCCTCTGCAACATGTGGAGTAGATTGATCTCGGGAGGCAAGGCTGAGGCAAATAACCAGGTGAACAGTAGTCGGGTGCACGCAGTGCTTTTCAGATTCCCTCAATGCATAATTTGCATCTCATTTGGGGCATATATAATCCTTATGTAGCCTACCCTGTAATTAGGGTGTGTCATGTTTATCATATTTGATAATGTCATCTCAACTCCACTCACTTTTGTTTCCTGTTGTCCTCCCCCCACACTTACTGTACACATGCTTGCGTCATTCATAGTGAGGCCCCTCATAGACATAATGCATTCCTAACCTTAACCATCACAACAGTGCCCAACCCTAAAACTAGGTATTAACCCCCCAAAAAAGCCCTGTAAAGATATGAGGACCAGCCGAAATGTCCTCACTCTGTATGGTTTATATGATTTCAAATCCAAGAAGACCTTAAAATGTAGTAGTTTATTTTACAGGGACTTGATTTTTGTCCCCATAAGGAAGACAAGTCCCCATAATGTGACTGTGTAAACAGATTTAGGTCCTCACAATGTGAGGAATAAAAGATTTTCTCTCTGTCTCTCTCTCTCTCACTCTCACTCACTCACACACACATACACACACACACACATGTTTGTATTGTATACATTCATAGACATAATGCATTCCCTAGCCCCTTACCCTAACCTTAACCCACCACAGCTAAGTGCCTAACCCTAACCTTTACCCTAACCCTAAAACCAGGTCTAACCCTGAAAAAGACATTTTTAGGGGTGTCAGAATGTGAGGACCAGCTAAAATGTCCTCACTACCTTGGGTATACAAGGTTGTTTTGGTCCTCACAAAGATAACCATACAAACACACAGACACACACACACACTACAGATCGAGTTCATATAACTTATTGCTTCCACCTCTAATCTCTGTGTTCCTCCTTTCTCTCCCCCAGAGCTCTGAATGTGTCTGAGATAGATTCTATGGGAATTAAGATGCTGCCAGGGTACAAAGACCCTTATCACGGCCGACCTCTCACCAAGGGTGAACTGGGTTGTTTCCTCTCTCATTACAACATCTGGAAGGAGGTGAGATGCTCGGGAAGGTCCAGGCCTCGTGGTCTAACCTGTATGCGGTCAATAACATTTACCGCTGATAAGAACAGTAGCTTGGATTTTGCGAGCAAAGCCCAGTTTGTTCTATTTATGTTTTAATAAATGTGCCCGTCTTTTGAAGTTCAGTATGTTATTGAATATCTTTGCTGTTTCTCTTGGAGAAGTGCGTTATTCTAGATAAAGCACAGTGTTTTTTTACAGGGATGATATCCCCAATGGACACAAACAGTACTTTTTCATTTGTACTAATGCTGATCCGATGAGTCCAAACATTACTGATGCTAGTGAAGCTTTTCCATTTGTGTGTGTGTGTGTGTGTTCAGATCGTGGACCGCGGTCTGCAGACCTCCCTGGTCATCGAGGACGACCTCCGCTTCGAGGTCTTCTTCAAACGTCGCCTCCAGACGCTGCTGCAGGAGGTGACGACACACAAGCTTGACTGGGACCTCATGTGAGTAGAGCTTTAGTGAACGGGAGGAAAAAACATGCACAATGTCGTAAAACATGGAGGATAATCCTCCCCCTGCAGTGAAATCCGTCCATCTGTCACACATGATATTTCAAGCAACACTGTTCAGAAGCTGAAGAAAAACTGGCAGAAATGATGCGTCTTACTCCCCAACCTCCAAATACTGTGTTCCAGCATTTTCATCTTCACTATCAGACATGCCAAGCCACTAAGGGCCACAGTAATGCTGAAGTAAGGTGCAGATGTTACTCCACAGGTCAAATGACACATGCAATCCTGGGCTTAAATCCTTTTTTCAGTGGGAATGTGTTAAATTGGTAAAAAATAGTTTGATGATGTTCAGAGTTGTCAAACTGGTGGTTTACGGACCACATGCAGCCCACCACTTAATATCAAGTTATAATAAAAACATGGCCCCGGGACCTCACCTCCTTTTAAACACAACGTGTGTGGCTGAGACAGCTGCCAGCGAGGTGATATAGAATATAATACTAAATATGCTTTGCTAGCAATGTTTTTAATTATTATTTTCATTATTATAATATATATTATATTGAACATTATGTTAAATATATATATGTGTTTTGACTACAGTCAAACTACATTTTTCTTGTTTTTTTTATTTATAAATATATAAATATCAAATATAGATCATTCCCAATCAAAACAAGCACTTTCACTTTTGAAATTCTGTCAAATATCATCATGAATATCTTAATTATCTTAAAGATCATGATGGAATATTGTGTTTTCATTTTAACTTCTGGCTACTGAGCAGTTAGACCGGACCGGTTTGACACCCCTGATGCTGGTAGCTTTGATTGTGCGTCATCATTTTGTGTTCATGTTATGAAGTGATCGCTCATCTCCTCGCACAGTTACATCGGACGGAAGCGCATGCAAGTGGACCATCCAGAGAAGTCTGTACCCAACATACACAATCTTGTGGAGGCCGACTACTCCTACTGGACGCTAGGCTACATGTTGTCATTACGAGGAGCTGAGAAGCTCCTCGGGGCCGATCCTCTGAGTAAGATGCTTCCTGTAGACGAGTTCCTCCCCGTCATGTACGACAAACATCCAGTGTGAGTGTAACCCGTCCGCTCCCTTCAGTTTCTCTGGATTCCTCTCACCTGTCTTTTCATTGTGTCTTTGACCAAATGATTTTTTTTTGTCTTTTACTCATCAGTTCAGAGTACATGGACCACTTTGAGAACCGGGACCTGCACGCCTTCTCTGCCGAGCCTCTCCTCGTTTACCCGACCCATTACACGGGAGACTCCGGCTACATCAGTGACACCGAGACCTCGGTGGTGTGGGACAATGAAACGGTCAAAACCGACTGGGACCGAGCCAAGTCCAGGAAAACTCAGGAGCAGGAGGAGCTGAGTTTTGAGGCGCAGAACTCAGATGTGCTGCAGTCGGAGCTGGAGAACTGGAGCGCCCGGGACGAGCTGTGATCAAGAGGAGAGGTCATGAGGCGGAATGGGAGAGAACTCTGGTGTACAGAGATAAGGATGAGGGAGACAAAGCTGTGATTGTGTGCGTGTGTGTGTGTGGGGTGGGGATGGATAAGAGGGAAGGAATAAAACAGAAAGTAGAAGGTGAGGGAGAGAAAGCAGAGCAGATGGACACAAGCTTGATTGAGGACAAATGCTTTTCCTTGTCCATTTCTCTTTCCACACTTTGATCTTTCTCACAAGAGAGAAGATTAGATGCAGTGATAAATAACTCTTGAAGAGTCAGCGAGCAGCTTTTCTTTTATTTATTGCATCCAACACACATCCCTTGAGCACAGCCAGGTCCATTGATATTACTCTTATTATTTTTGATAATAGATTTACGCAGACGGGCCCCATTTAAACTAAATAAATTTCCCTTTAAGTGCTTTTACTAAACACAATAATTTTCTCAAACAGAAGTAACTGCTGGTCATATTTCATTTCAAGTCGCCTTATCTTGCCATATAAAAGCTTCCAAAATGACGTTTTTGAGTTTTTTTGAAGTGATAAGAAAGGAAAGAACACTTTTCTATCTCAGTGGTTCCCAAAGTCTATTTCTTTGTGAACTCAAAAAGTATAATTGTGCCGTATAACATGAGAATGAAAGACAAAATAGGTGTGACCCCACTCGACACATTATAAAGGTCCCAAGCCCAGGTTTGGAAACCAAGGGTCAGCGTTCTTCTTCCCCTTCTTTTTATTGTGTATTAGCTCGACTTTCGTTTTAGCTCCACTTAGCTATAGTGTGTTATTTATATATATTTTTTAAAAGGTTATTAATGAACCCATCCTTATTTTTGTCACTTGTGAATGTGTTTGTGTTTTTCTTTAATCATACAGCTACACTAATCTGTGTAATTGTTTTTAACCACAATACATTTTGCAGTTGTAGCCCAAACTTTACATGTTTGTCTCTCATCTGTTGAACATGAACATGTGTCTCTCTGTTTTCCCTTTTTTCTTTTCTTCTTTTTTTTTTTACCAAAGACAAAATAAAAACTTTTATAATGAATGTTTTATTTTGCCTTTTTAAAAACAAAAAACAAAGAAACAAAATACATTTTTGTTTGAAATGGGAATACACTGGTCAATAAAAAATAATCAATACTTATAATATACTGTAATATAGTCAGCACAGCCTATTTCTCGGCACACTTTATTTTCTTCACTTAAAGGTCCCGTGTGTAAAATGTTATAAAAATAGTGGACAATCACCTCATAATTGTTTTTCATTACCTCAGAATGAGCCTTTTATAGATATAACAGGAGTTGTTTTAATTTTTATGCTAACTGAAGACTACATACACTAAGTTCTCCAACTTAAAAATGAACTTGTTGCATCTTTGAGGTCAGAGGATTAAAAAATATAATTCCACGATCAAATCTTAGTGCTATCGTTTGCTAATTACTGCTCAACTCAATTGGAAGTTTTAATTTGGATCGAATAATAAAAGCAACAAAAAAGAGAATTTGTCGTCAGAGAATGCAAAATCTGTGCTCACACATTAGCTCATGTAAAGCCATGCTGCATGTCACGTCTGTCGTGGCTTACTATGTGTATCTGTGTGTGTGTGTGTGTCTGTGTGCTTCCCCGTGCAGTGGCTCAGTGTGACTCAGACTAATCTTTTCAGACCCCACATCTCTATATTTACCTCACCTCTCTCTGGGATTAGCTCGGGCCTCTGCAGATCAATAGCCACTTCTCTTCAGTACAGGACCTGCTGGAGTTTACTGGGACCTGCAGGCTCGACTCTAACTGTTGTGTCTCGAACCAGGAAATGTGGAGCTAAATTTAGAAGGCCTAATTCCTGCCATGTTTTTTTGATATTTTGTTTCACCCGTTTGACCTACATGTTTGTTCTCGCTCCATACAATCCAATTTGTCCTCTTCATCCTCTCCTTCTCCTCTTTAAGTAATAAGATTGAGCTGGACGTTTAAAGGCCTACAGCACGCACACACACACACACACACACACAGAGCAACCTCTGCCCCCCGAATGACGGCACTGCCACATCTCCGGCAATCTGTAATCTCCCCCAGTAGACGACAGAATACAGCGTGAGAAAATGACAGACAGGTGATGAGGCAGCGAGAGGTGTCACTGAAATAAACTCTGAAGTGATTAAAGGAAAAAAAGAATGCAATGGTTTCAAAAGGAGCAGAACTCTGGGATATATTTCTTTACCTGCTGGAGTTAAGGAGATTTAAGGTGAGCTAAATGACTTGCAGTACATTCGGCTACCAAAGCACCTACACAGATTTATAGGCTATTAAATTAGCCAATAACAAAACAAGGCAGTGTTGGTAGTTTATATCAGGTTCAATCAATCACTTTCAAAAAAGTGAGGCAGATGATTGTGAAATAACTTCTCCCAATGTAGGATTTAAGCACTGACCTTTCCAAGTCTTATAGTAAATCCTCCTTTTTTTCCGCTCTCAGGTGAGGTCCAATGCTGCTCAATTTCAAACATATTTCTTTGACATCAGCCTTGGAAGTTTCAGTCCAGAGCTGCGGTCTCAAATAGATCTGGCACAGCTCAGAGCCCGAGAGCCAAATCTAATTTGTGAGGTTATCGCTGTCAATTCTTCGCCTGCAGCGACTGCAGCGACAGTGAAATACAAGCTGGGCAAGACAGATAAAGTACATCTCTGAGCTTTTAGGCCTGAACTTTATTTATAAATCCAAATTTTATTTTAGATGTAGTTTTTTTTTTTGTTCTGGACCATCAGCCTCCTCATGGAAAACGCTGTCTCGCCTAATTTGTGCTGGTCAGCTGGCTCTGGCTTGGCTGCAGTGTGCTGGCATGATTACTTTTGTATCTTATCAACAAGATTGTCTTTCAGCCGCGATGAGAATAAATACACATAAATGCATCAGTCAGTTAGATAAAGGGAACATCTGCCTAAGACGTCACATAATTAGAGATGATTGCATTTATAGGCTTTTATTAAAATTGACCCCGTCGGTCGATTAACAGTGTTTTATCAGGATAACAGGAAGTAGAGTATAGGCATTAAAAACACACTATGAGTTTTGGATCTGCTCTCTTGAATTTACATTGTCTGGTTTGAATATTGTCTCCGCAACATGTGGCCCATGCATACTATTTTCAATAATGTCCATGTCCAAGAAAATAGTTTAGAGCTGTCGTGCGTAAGTTTCCTCCTAATCCTCATTCCAGACCCAGATGAAGGGCCTTTCAGCATGGAGTTTGCATGTTCTCCCTGTGTGTACATGGGTTTTCTCCGGGTTCTCCAGTTTCCTCATACAGTCCAAAACCATGCAGATTTGGGGACGGTTGAGTGGACGGTGACCTGTCCAGGCTTTCCAACGTCTTTCGTGCTGTCAGCTAGGACTGAAAACACATACTGTACTATATTCAACAGTAATACAGAATCTGAGTGTTGATAATTATAGTTAGCATTGTTTAGGACTTTTGAACAACCTTTTTCTCCACATACAGGGCTTCCACCCTTTCCTGTCACTGCTGCTCCTTCATCATGGTGGACTTGTTCTTAAACCGGGTTCTGGTAGAGAACAACTGGGACCAGGATGAACTCAACACAGAGCGCGAAATCATCGCAATCCTTGAAAACCGCATCCTGATGCTGTTCTTTGCATCTGCTGAGTGTAAAAAGTGCCGGGAGTTTGTGCCGGTCTTGAATGACTTCTTCAAGAGACTGAAGGACCCAGCATACATTGAATACCCCAAACTGCTTGCACTCATCTACGTGAGGTCTCCGTCTTTCCGTCTCTTTGACACTTTTTTGATGCAGGGATGTAATCACACTGTTTTATCCTTCATGACATGTCCATTCCCATGTCCTCTCTGCAGCTTGGACCAATCAGAGGAGCAGCAGGGCAGTGTCCTCAAAGAGATGCACAAAAGGGTTCTGTTTTTGGCCTTTGAGGATCCATACAGGAAGTAAGTGGATGGAGGAGAAGAGTGTTTCTCAGTTTTCTAAAGCAAGATAAGGAAAGACATGAGCTATATATATATGTGTATATATATATATATATATATATATATATATATATATATATATATATATATATATATATATATATATATATATATATATATATATATATGTATATATACACACACACACATATATATGTATATATACATAGCCTATATATATATATATGTTATATATAGGCTATATACATAGCTTACTATGTTGGGTAGTAACACGTTATTAGTAACGCCGTTACTTTATTCAGTAACTAATAATATAACGAGCAGTAACTATACACACAGTTCCACGTTATTAGTAACACTTTATTCAGTAACTAATAATATAACGAGTTTTTTTTTTTTTTTAATTCAGTAACTCCGTTTCCGTTACGACACACAGTTCCCATTACATTTTAGCGATCAATAAAGTTTAATTGAATTGAAAAACAAAGCACTTGTCGCCCTCTAGCGTCCCACACATAACGCGCCAGGAAGAGGACTGGACAGGTCAGTGTGTGGCATGATAGCGAGCGAGAAGGGGAAGATAAGTTTCTTCCCGTCGAGGTATTCAGATTATTTTCAAGTGGAGAGCAGAGGGAAAAACAACATTTCGGTAACTTGTAGACTGTGTCGCGGTTCATAAATAGTTTCTACGGCGAACAACAGCAACAGCAATCTGCTGAAACACCTGGAGAAGCGGCATGCTTCAACAAAGTTAGCAGCTAAGTTAGCTAACGCAGCATCCGAGACCGAGAGTCACAGCAGCGAGCACACCCACTCTCCACCCAAGCAGCAGCGGTTGTTCGAAAGACGGTATGTTCAATCTATTATTCTAAGGGTCCTATGGTAAACTTTTACAGATAAAACACGTGTTTTTTCCCCTTATAGATGTAGTGGAAAACATGCTAGCCATCGCCGTGCACTATGATGATAATAATAATAATCAACAAGGGGAACTCAATCAATCAGTCTTTATTTAATGTGAGCATTGGAAAAACGTTTTACAGTAACTAAAAAATGACTTTCTCAGTAATGCATTACTTTTTGGTTTAAATAACTGAGTTCCTTTTTTTACATAGTAACTAGTAACTGTAACTAGTTTTTCAGTAACTAGCACAACATAGTATACCAAATTATGAAACCTCATATCTTCAGGTGTAGTAGCCACTGTGTAAAAGTTTGATTTCACCCTAGGCATTTCATTGTTTTGTTTTTTTAATACAGATTTGTATTTTTGCCCTTTTGTGTCTGTTTGTTGCTTAAACTGCTTTTATTCCAATATATGTTTTGCTGTGGTCCACTTTGTGAAGGCCGATGGGGATCCTGACAAAGAGTAAAGAATAACAAATGCAAATAAACTGTGGATTTTCTCTCCTGTTCATTTTTTATAGGGAACTGCAGGCCATGTTCAAGGTGAAGGACGTCCCAACAATAGTGGTCCTCCGTCCTGATGGGTCTGTTCTCTCTCCAAATGCCGTGGAGGACATCTGTCGCTTTGGTTGTGGCTGTTTCGGCGACTGGCAGGAGTCGGCGGGGCTCATTGAGAGAAGCTTCATGCTCAACGAGGAGTTTGACAATCTAAATCTGCGCAGTGCCACTGAGCCTGTGAGGAGACTGAAGTACAAGACAGAGGACGACAAGAGGAATAAGAAGTGGTGGAAGTTATGAGGGAAGAGAAAAGTAAGGTAAGAGGAAGAAGAGGATGGTGGAGTGTGGGATACAAAAGAGATAGGAACAAGGATAGGAAGACCAGGAATGAAACAACTGAGCTGTAAGCTGTTTCCACTGATATTTATTCATGTAATTGATAATTAACTATGAATGAAATAGTTGTCATGACTGTTTTTAACTACTCATAGACTCATATACTGACCAATTCAACAGTGAAGCTTAAATCATATCCAGCAGTTTCAGAAAAACAGCAACAACTAAAGTACAGTCAAAAAACAAAGCTAAAAAACAACAACAACGTTGTATCCAGTAGTTCTGCTGGATGTGTGAGCGATGACTGTTTGCTAACACTTGATCACAATGTGTGAGAGTGTTTCCTCCACCTTTTATTTTGAAGCATTTTTACTCCTCCATGTGTAAAATAAAACAAAGAAACAACAACACAACAACAATAACATTTAAAAATTTTTTAATAAAAATCAACAGAGCAACATTTTTGCAGTTTGTATTAAAAAAACAAAGTCAATACGTACGTAACTAGTTTGCTATAAAATTGTTATGTGTTGATTTCTATTAAAAAAACAATAAATTGTCTTTGTTGCTGCCCACAAATTGTGCCTGTACTTCATTACGGATTTTCCCCCGCAGAGTTAATCAAACTGTCGCTAATGCACCTGCATTATTTACTGAATAATAAACGTCTCATTGTGGCTCACTTCATTGAGGATTATTTATACCTCTGTTCACACATATTACAGTTTATGCTTGCTCAGCCATTGCTTTCACACACACACACACACACACACACACAGGTTTGTCCAGCTATCTTTTTAAGAACTCTCACTGACTTCCATTCATATGGAAACCCTAAAACAACTGTTACCCGTAACCTTAACCATAACCAGATAATGCTTAGCCTTAACCTTTACCTAACAACAATTCAAATCTTAGCCTTAAACCACACACACACACACACACACACACACGCACACACACCTCCCTCCCAGGCAGAAGAGGGGAGGTGGAGCAGACAGAGTGAACAGCCACTGCTATCAAGGTGAAGGAGACACAGTGAGTGAGTGAGTGTGATACACACTGACAGGCAGGAAACTGACTCAAGTCCAGCAAAGTACAGACCAAGTGAATGGAACAAAAAAAAGGCTGTTGGATGTTGGATCTGCTGCCTCGAGGGGAGATAATATTTACTAGAGGTAAGCAACTGTGAGGATTATCTGACTGAACAGCCAGTGAGATTATAATAGATACAGTGCTGCGACAAAGTCTTATGCCACATTAGGTTTGTTGTTGTTTTAGCAACGCTACGATGACCACGCAGTATAATTATTTCTCAATCACTTCATTGGAGCACATTCAGGAAATACAGCGAACATGTACTGTATGCAGTTTTAATAAAACAGCTTCTCTCAGGTGAAAGGGTCAAGTATTTAGTGTGACCTTCCCTTAAACCCTAATTAATGTAATCTGTGAAGACCCACTGTGAAAAAGGTTTATTGTGACAGGTTTATTCAAGACTCGTTTGAGCATTTGATTTTTCCTTCAATTTCATTTCAATTCATTTTTATTTATATAACCCAACATCACAAACACAATTTGCCTCAAAGGGCTTTACAGTCTCTACAGCAAGTGACACCCTCTCTCCTTAGACCCTCACATCGAGTGAGGAAAAACCTTTTTATAGGGAAAACCTTCAGGGAGAAACTTCAGGAAGAGCCACAGAGGAGGGATCCCTCTCCCAGGATTCACTGTTCACTGCAATTTCTTTTCAGATCCACTTGTAGCTTCTTAAAAACCTCAGTCGCATTCCCTGTGTCTCTTTAATCATGGTGGACCTGTTCATGGATCGAGTCCTGGTGAAGAACAACAAGGACCGGGATGAGCTGGACACAGAGCGTGAGATTGTCACACGGCTGCAGAACCGCATCCTGTTGCTCTTCTTTGCATCTGCCGACTGTGAAAGGTGCCAGACGTTTGCTCTCACGCTGAGCGACTTCTTCAAACAGTTGACGGATGAATTCTATGTTGATCGCTCTGCTCAGCTGGTTCTGCTGTACATTAGGTAACACACATTCACACACAGATAGATAGATAGATAGATAGATAGATAGATAGATAGGTAGGTAGATATATACATAGATTTTTGTTGAATAATGTGAATATTAAAATGGGCCATATCTGTAATTTCAAAGTGATTTCTCTTTTCATCCATCAGTTTGGACGAGTCAGAGGAAAGACTTGAGAGCCTCCTCAAAGAGCTGCCAAAGAAGTGCCTGTTCCTGGCCTGTGAGGACCCCTACAGGAGGTGTGTGAGACTGGCCCATTGCATGTGTGCACAACCTGCTGATGGATGATTGTAATGTAAATATACCTAGCTGTGTAAATCCATCAAATCTATTGCAATGTGTGTGCCAATGTGTGTGTGTGTTTGTGTGTGTCCACAGGGAGTTGGAGGCCATGTTTAACGTGGAGGAGCTGCCAACAGTGGTGGTGCTGCGGCCTGACTGCTCCATCCTGGTCCCTAACGCAGTGGAGGAGATACTGCACCTGGGCCCGCGGTGCTACCGCAACTGGCAGGAAGCGGCAGAGCTCATCGACAGGAGCTTTATGATCAGCGACGACTTCGAGGGGAAGTCCATGCGCAGCTTCACTGACCCCGTGAGGAGGCTGAAATACAAGGTGGAAGACGAGAAGAAGAAAAACAAGAAGAAAAAACAAAGGGGGTGGGGCAGTGGTGGAGAGGCGGAAAATGAAAAAGAAGAGGGTGGAGGAGGAGTGTCATGGTGATGGAGATGAAGAGCTAGAGGAATAAGACTGGAAAAGTTGTTTTTTTTGTGCATAATTTTTCTGATTTGTTTTATCTGCCATTTCTGTAACACCTGATATTATCTCTAAAAGCGAGGAACATCTGTCTGTCTGTCTGTCTCTCTGTTAATCCCATAAATGGTTGACTTTACAGGCTACAGACACCTGGCAGGAGACTTGCTGAGGGCACCAGCATGCTCCCCGACACATCTGGGAAAAGGAGGGATGTGCAGAGAGGAATCCTCTTTTGTTTTTTGCAATCAGGCACCTATTAACATAACATCATTTACAATACAAAACTGTCCTGAAAGTGACATTCGAGATAATCAACTCCTCAGGACAATGTTTACTAACGTCTCATTTCCCCATAGACTTCTATTCAAACTGAGTTATTCTGCAACCAGCAGGGTTGCCCCCTGGTGGCTATTCACTATATCCTTATCTCCGGGTTGTCATCAGCCAGTGAGCTGGAAGGCTTCACCCAGTTTTTATATGGAGTCTATGGATTTCCTATTAGATGTTACTAATTCTTATACATTGGATCTTTAACTGTGATTGATCTTAATTATAAACACCTCAAAGTGTGAGTGGGTGTGTACATGCCAGTTACCAATAAAAGGTAATGTCGCATATTACCTGACAGAACAATGAATTCTGCTCGGCAGTGCTGACCTCAGCGTAGACTTTACTGCCTTGACAATCTGTGAACGCTGCCAAGTGTACAGTGAAGCCAAGGTTTGGTCTGAGCCAAGTGTCAGCGTGATGGCCTGTTTTATTACACTCACTAGTCAAAGCATTTCTCCATTTTCAAAGACACATCTTCGTAATGCAGTTTCTACATTTTTTTTATTTTACGTAATAATTTGTGCTGTCCAATCACGACACGCCATGCATAATCTGAAACCAATGAATTATTCATCACCATTAAAATAATTTAGTTTTATTGAGTGTTTATGAAGTCAAGCTGCACTTTATAGACTACACAAGAAGCAATCAGGGCTATTCAGATGGATGCGAGTGAAATGATGGAAAACTGGCTTTTTCTACATAACCCGTAATTTAATGTGAGTCATCTTTCATAATAAAGACTGTGTTTAGCCATTGCACACTTCCGCGCACAAGAAAACTGTATTGATGATGCTTTTATGTAAATCAGACAGGAAGTTAATATGCAAGAACTTCCTGATGTGCTGCCAGGCTACAGTAGAAAAGACACGGTGAAACAACACGATTAAACTTTAGCTGCATTTCCACTAAACAGGAACCTGTACAGTTCAGATCAGCACTGCGCTGATTGGAACTTGATTTGATTCATAACATTTTAGGTCAAGCTTTATTTCAATACTTGTAGCTCTCTGCTCAAAAATTGCACACTCAAAATGTAATATCTCTGAATACTTTGGGTGTCATAGTGAAGGGAACACTTTTGGGATTTGATAAGATTTGTAAGTACCAGTGCATGTGTTACTTGTGAAGAGTAAGTAACATGTGTAGGGGTGGAGTGGCTCAGTGGTTAAGACCCTACCTTGTGTACCAAAGACATCATGGTCGCAAGTTCGATTCCACCCCTGGCTAATTGTACTTGATTCCATTGTAAGTCGCTTTGGATAAAAGCGTCTGCTAAATGACATGTAATGTAATGTAAAACAAAACTAAATTAGAGAGGTTTTAGTACAGAAAGTACAGGCGATGTCTCATTTGGCACCATCTGTGCCATTTGTATTTTCTCATGTATAAAACTACTCATTTCATTTTTACATCATTATAAGTGTTCAATAATACAGTTTCTGGCTTTGTTTCAAGGTTCCAGCAGACTTCTAAAATATCTCCCTTTCCAAAGATGAACACAAGGTGGCGGCACTGAGCTGTATCCTGGACATTACGCAGGCCTGTATCTCCGGGAGGGATTAGAGACGCTCGGAATGATTTGAGTGTAACACAGGAAGTCCGTCGGAGCAGATGGTGTTGTTTTCGCAGTAATATCAACTTTTTGAAGGAGAAACATCAAAGGTAAGAGCAATTTTACAGCGGTTGTTAGACAAAGCGATTTCTGTTGTCTTTATTCTTTGACTTATATCCTCAGAATCCATGGAGTCTCTGCTTTCATGCGAGGTCTGTGGTGTGTGTTCTGAATAATGTGTCGCAGAGCTAGATAGAGAAATGTGGCGAGTCAGAGTTAGATTATGTAGAAATTTATTTAGTTGTTATTTGGGCTGTGTTTGTCACATTTAAAAGAGATTGTGACGTATTGTAGCCCAGATGCTGCTGTTTAATTTGATGTACATAATCACTCACTATATTCTTCTGTGTTTAGTGCAATATTCTATGACATTTTTAACCAGAGCCTCTCTGGGTCCCCTAATTGGGGGACTTTCTGGCTTACAGTAACCTGGACACAGTCTTATATGAAGTACTTGATAACGATGCTTGAGTAAAAGTACAGGTTTCTTACCAGAAAATTACTTTGGTAGAAGTTAAAGTCACCTTTTAGAATATTACTTGAGTAAAAGTCTTAAAGTAGCTGACATTTACTGTACTTAAGTATCGGCAGTCATTTTCTGATATGAAATGTACTTAAGTATAAGAAGTAAAAGTATTTAAACAAGGTGAGCAATAGCAATTTTGAATATGACATTTATTGTGGCTTTTAGTTAACCTTCTGTCATGAATGGTGACAAACTCTTTCTCTGTGTTTTAATTCAACTTGGAAATGAAATCTGCAGTTTATCTGGTTAGCCACTCAGCTGACAGCTGCTGAAACCCAGCGTCTGGAGTGTACAACAGAAACCCGGAGACAGGAGACCAGAAACCTAGAGACCAGAGCCTCAGTGTCGGACACGGTAAACAACGAGCCATGTCCGACACCGAGCTTGAAAAATTTTTGGGATATTATATTAAATTGATGTCTCCTTTATTCACTCTGTACCTCAAAACTCTCAACTTATTGACAGTTGGCCCAAATCAAGTTCAGGAGCAATAATTCAATTACATTCAATTACATTTAATTCAATTTTATTTGTATAGCACCAAATCATAACATCCATTACCTCAAGGCACTGTACATAGACAAGAGCAGAAGAAACACATAGAGAAACTCAACAATTCACGCAATGAGAAAACACGATGCATCAGTTGAGAGAAAAACACTCTCTTTTCACAGGAAGAAATCTGTGACAGAACCAGACTCAAAGATGTGCGGCCATCTGCCTCGACCGGTGGTGAAAGGAAAACTGGGGGAGAGAAAGGACAAGATGGAGGTGAGGCAGAGACAGAAGAAAGAGACCAGGAGCAGATACACATTGTATCAGGTTCTAAGTTTAAACAGGACATTTCTGACTGAGTCAGTGATGTTATGTTTATAGAACTACAATGTCATTTATACAAGCAGCAGCAGAGATTGTTGATAAAAATTATACTGATATCAACTTTAGTTATAGCATTATAATAATTGTGATGATATGACATGAATGATTATAATAATAATAGCCTTGAAACTGGAGGGAGAGAGAGAGAGAGAGAGAGGAAAGGAAGGAAAGACAGAAAAAGAACAAGGTTAATGACATATAATGAAGTCATATTCATACCCTGAGTGTGAGAGAGTGAGTGTCGTGCACCACAGGAAATTCCTCTAGCAGTCTAGGTCTATATAGCAGCATAACTAGAAATGAATTCCCCGAGCCAGCTCTAACTATAAGCTTTATCAAAAAGGAAGGTTTTAAGTCTAACTTTTAATACAGAGAGAGTGTCTGCCTCCCTAACTGTCCCGAAGACGTACTATAAATAAGGGTCTGCAACCTGCGGCTCTAAGAGCTGCAAGTGGATCTTCAGCCCCTCTGCTGTGGCTCCCTGTAGCTTTGATAGATAAATGTTTTGGTTTCTTTATTCTGTTTTCATTTTTTTTTTTAATTTCAAAGTGACCACCTCTTACACACACACAGCCTTTCTCAAGCATGAGTTGCATACAATCTAAGCACTGTTTTATTTGTTTCAAAATGGGTCCCTTTTTATTTGATCAATTTCCCATAAATTACGGAAGGACTCAAATAAATCCACACAATTGTTTCAAGGTAGGGCTACTGTAAACTTTGCTTTTTTTGTTAACATGTAAGAACACCAGTTTCCTATTTGTAGTTCTTAAATGTCATAGATGCAACAAACTCTAGTTTAACCTATGCTTCTTATCTCTCTCTCTCTCTATACTGTATATATATATATATATATAAGATATTACATGATGTCCTCCTCATTTTATGGGTCAAATAGGTTTTGCGGCTCTACATTTATTATACATGGGTGGAGAGGGGTCAAAAATGGCATATGTTGTGGAGGTTGCAGACCTTAAAGAGTTAAAAAGACACCAATGTTTCGTTGCAAGCGTTGCATGAGTTGCCTCTAATAATGACTGTCAGACGCCATGTGTTTCACCAGGTGTCATCAAGGTTCGACTGGTGGAGGGTTTGGTGGTGGTGGTGGTGAACAATGACAGTGACATAATGACGTGAAGTGACACGAAGTGTCTGCTCCTACAGAGGCCTCATGTCCTTCTGTCACAGCTGCTCCAAACACAGCTCTGTCTAATACATAGTGTATATAGTAAACGCCTGCTGGTGCACTGTGCTGCACACACAGCAAACACCATCCATGTGAGGGGAGACATAAAAGTGTGAGACGCTCCTCTAACATGTGCAACGACACAAAGGGCTTCAGTAAAAAGCAGGAGCTGCTGTTTATCCCTCTCTATACTGCTTCTGTTTTTGCCTACACAGCAGCTTAATGCTGCTCACTGACACAAACCTTGATAATATAGTCGACCCCTCCACCCCCCTTTCTGTGTGTGTGTGTGCACGCGCGCGCACAACTCCACACGTGCGCACACGGAGGCGAACACGCGTTGCGCGCTCCCGAATGCAGAACGCGCAACAAGCTGGGAAGAGAGAGTGAGAAGGACGGATGCAAGGCGAGGCTAGGAGCGGGAAACCTTATCTCTGGTTTTCTTGCACTTGTCGTTCCGCTGTTTTTTTTTGTTGTTGTTTTTTTACCTCAGCACAATTTTATAAAACGATTTCTTTATTTTTATTGTCTGGGTTTTTTTTTTCTATCCAGATATATCCGCATTTGATTCCGGTCCTGATGTTCCGCCGCCGCCGCTGCTGCTGCTGCTGCGCCTTATCACGATTCTTCAAGGATATGCACAGCGGCTGCTCTCACGTCGACGTTATTCTACATGCAACACAAGGATGTTATTGAACAACATAGGAGGACTGTGATCTACATTGATAAGTGGTCGAGCTATTGAAGAGGAGGATACAGCAGCAGCATCATCATCGTCATCATCATCAGCAGCAGCCTGGGTCTGTCTGTCTGTCTGCGCGCTACAATTTGCGTCTGATTCTTGTTTTCGTGTGTGATCGTGTACGTATTTTTCCTCCCTCCATCCATCGGAGCTGTGAGGCCGATATGCGCCCGCATCCTCTCTGGGCACGAAACCCGTGGGAATTATGATACCAACGTGACGCACACACTCACTCTCTCTCTCTCACACACACACACAGCGGGGAAAGACGACGCGCCTCGATAGGACGGAGGGAGGGAGGAGGAGGGAGGGTGTGAGGTCCAGCAGAGACAGTGCACGGATCACAGGAGGAGGACGCCCAGTTGTTGTTGGACACATCGCTATAATGACTTATATGGTCCCGCAGGTATAACGCGACCACCACCACCACCACCACCACATCCCTGCCGAATATTGACATTTTTTGTATGCGTCGGGCAGAGTGGAGGAGGCTGCAAACGAGGAGCGCAAAGTGAGCGAGGGCGCGGAGAGTCGGAATGCGGGAGACGCAGTGAGTGAGGAGGAGGTGGAGGAGGAGGAGGAGGGAAATCGGAGGATCGACGGTAAGATATGGATGTAGGCTATGAGGATGCACCCCGCCCCTCCCTCTCTCTCTCTCCCTCCCTCTCTCCCCCCTCCCTCCCTCTCTCTCTCGCTCTCTCTCTCTCTTTCTTACATGCACGCGCACATACATGATCGGTCTGCTGAAGACAGTCTGTACAGGTACCTGCTCTTTGCTGCTGCCGCCAAAGGGCCATTGGATCAGTGAGGGACATAGATCTGATGAGCTGCTGTGCTGGGCCTCACACCACTGGTCTGCCATTAGAGCTGGGTCAGTGGCACATGAGTGCCAGGCATGAGTGCTGTGAAATATTCATGGGCTCCTGATCGGCTTCCTCTGGGCCTCTGAGGAGAGCAAGGAGGGAAAGTGGTATAATTCAAGGTGTCCCATGCACGCACGCACGCACGCACGCACGATAGGCCACCAGTGGGGGTCCATCACCATTGGGCTCATTTGTGTTCCTCATCACAGATGCTCAGTGCAGTGTCTGTGGTGTGGTGCAATGGAAAAAAAATGGAATAAACAGCTGTAGTGCACTCTTTGGGAGGACTAGACATGCAGCGTTAGATAGTTGCAGGGTTGCCATGACGGGAACACGAGTGGAAGACGCCGTATAACAAGTGAGAGTCCATTATCAATATTTCAGACAGTGAAAGAAAGGACTGGGACAGAGATGAGAAGGTGAAAGGAGATGAAGGGAGAAATAGCTCAGTGAGGACTCGTACTCATCTGTCAGACTGAATTCCATTATTAGCCTTATTGTTTGGGCTCAGTCATTTTATATTTCTGTGTTACATCAGCAGCAGATCGATGAAATGTTTGTGAATGCACAACTCGGTGACTCACCTGCTGTAGCTGTGTGTGTGTGCTGTTTGTGTTGGAAAGGAGAAAAGAAACATGACAAGGCTTGCTTACATGAACGGATCATTTACATCATCCATTGATGGGAAAAAAAAGAGAATTGATTTGCCTAAACCACTCAGACGCACACACATACACAATAAGGATAGGATGGATTTTCTGTCATTTGACTTGTAAAATGCACCACATGTGTCTGTTTTGGGTCACTTCAAACAGGTTTCTATTGTGTCTCCTCGCATCAGTCAGACACTGAGACACTCAGTCGGCCCTCTTATGCTGTGAGCGTTAACGCAGGCCGTGTCAGAGCCGAGGGCTGAATCTGATCTATCAGAGTAACATCAATACAATGACCTGAGACTGAATGCTGTAATGTTGTAGAACTGTAGCCTATAGTAACGCTTACCCTCTCATTACGGAGCGACTGATTAGATTCACTTTGAGAAATTGTGGGCAAAAATGGGTTTCTCAAATATGGCACGCAAGGTTTTGTTTGACCAGCATTCTAAAACCTAGTAGGAGAAACAGCAGCGACTAACTGCTGTGTATCGTACAGTTGTGTGTTTCTGGGATTGACAGCAGCATCACATCACAGGTCAGTGATTGACTGTAGTGATGAAGGATGGACAGTGATGACCTGTTAGATTGTCAGGTACCACGGGCTTTCTTCCTTTAATTGTCTCACGTTTGCTTAACATGCACTCAACGGCCACGTTATAAGATACAGAGGACGTTTCATTTTTATTGAACTATTATTTAACCAGGAAGCCTCATAACAACAGAAGATGTTTATAATTGATGCATGAAGTAGCGAGGAGAGTGGCACCTGGTGTGGACATCCGCTTCAACGTTTGACATGTTTTGGCATTCAAAGAAGAAGAAGGACCTCTGCATAGCTTGGGTCTTAGTTACTGTTGCCATTCGATTATTTCAAACCGTTCTGGAATACTCAGACCAGACCCCGTCCCCGTTTTATGTTTGGTTTGAACTTCAGCAGGTTGTCTTAACCGTGTTTACATGACTGAGATTCTGAGATTCTGCTATGTGATCTTTTGATAAGATAATCTGTTAGCAGTGTGAACAGAGGTACCTAATGAAATGGCCCGGTGAGTGTAAATGGCTATTTTGTTTTAATTAGTGCTCCAGTATTTGATTATGCTCTTGACTTGAGTCTGCCTTGGTGATGTTGACCATTTTTTTTTTCAATTTGCTTTATAATGTGTAAATGTATAACGGTGGTTGTAATCTCCCAGCGACAATCAAAGCTTACCCTCTCCCTCACGCACGGTGCATGGCGGCTTTTCTAGCCGGAGACAACATTTCTCTCATCTCAGAGAACACCTATTGTCCGTGCAGCACGAGCCCGCTCTGCTGCCTTGCAAACAAAAGCGGCTGAATGCAGTTGGCTCTGCTCTGTCACACCTCAGTCAGTGATCGTGGAAGAAGTAGAATTACATTTTGTCACGCCTCAGGGTCACAATCCTGCTCTTTGTCCAGGAGTTTGTCTTGGTGACATGATGTTGAAATGCCTGAAATCATAGTAACTGTGTAAGCTGACACACAAATCACCATTAGTACGAAAGGGCAGCGAGGGACACGCGAATATGACAGCCAGCAGATGACATGTCGCCTCCCAGTGTTTGCTCCGATGATGCTCTGCACACTAACTGCTCAGGTCTTTTCTCACCTTTGTGTGATGGAAAGACACATTTGAACCTAAACAATAGTATATGAGCTCAAGGTTACATCAATGTACCGCTCTGAGGGGACTTATACTGTGCTTTAGATGTAAGATGGTGCCGTTTGAAATGTATTTTCAAAGCCTCATTTCAGGTTTAATGTTTAATGTGCCAAAACCTCTCAGATGAACCAACACATTTGGTTCCTGGTTTTGCCTCATATGACAATTTAAAAGTTCAATAAAGACAACAATAGCACCTTTTTTGCAGCGTGATTTTCTTTTTCTTATTTTGTGTTCAAAACCAATATTCCAACCTTGAGCGTCCATCCTTCCATCCATGTTCTACACCTTTATCCTCCACATGAGGGTCCTGGGGGGGAGCTAACATAGGGCGAAAGGCGGGATACACCCTGGACAGATCGCCAGTCCATCACAGGGCCACACATAATGACAAACCACTCACTCACTCACACTCACACCTACGGTCAATTTAGAGTGTCCAATTTACCTAATCCATAAATCTGCATGTTATTGGACTGTGGGAGTAAACTGGAGGACACCCCAACCACACACACACACACACACAAACACGGGATGGGACACTTAGCCATTCCTTTTCTCTCTTTTTTTTCCCCCTTATTGTGCAAAACAGAGCCGAGTGAAGACAAAGTACCAAAACAACAAGTTAAAATCACAAAAAGCAAGCATATAAAAAGACCAAATAAAATAGGACAGATGATAGATATATAATTAAATACATGATGATAAAGTTGTGCTGTGATTAAAGACATAATATGTCTTTAATCAATAGATAGAATATATAGAGATATATTGTTGTCTTTCAGAGCAGTTATTTGTTCTATTCAGATGTATTATCAGTAAGAGACTTGAACCACAGCATAAACATTTTTTTTAGATGTCCAGATCTTGGCGATAGGCAGAGCATATTGTGCTCCCATAAAAAAGAAATAAACAGGCTACAACATGACTCACTTAAAATCCTGCTGCTGCTTTTATTTACATTTTATAGCCTGTGCTTAATGAAACATGTCTGTGATTTGGATCGTGGCGGATTTCCCTTTCTTTTTTTTCTTTTTCGATAATCAAACCAGTCAGTAAGTTTATTTGACGTTAGGGAAAAAAACAAAAACGATAGTGTTCGTCTGGCTAGAAGTGGACTTTTAAATAAAACACCCAGATCATTTAGAGTCAAATAGGTGCTCTTCGCATGCTTTACAGATCCCACCCCTGTTGGCTTTGACCTAGAAATAACAGAATAAGCTGGTGCACAGAAGAATAAGACAACAGCTGGGTTTTGCCTGAAAAAATCCAGGCCAGTACCTTTTTTTTGGACCGACAAGGAAACCAAATTTAAATTCTGTCAGCTTAAAAAATTCAATATTCTAAAGTTCACGGACTGCAGGAGGACCCAAACACCACCTAACCTGGAAACTGCCTGTTACTAACAAGTAGAGCTGAAACGATTAATCGATGAATTGATTATTAATCGATTACTAAATGAATCGACAACTATTTTGATAATCAATTAATCATTTTGAAGCTGTTTTCATGATTAAAACAATATTTCCGATTGTTAAAGCTTCCGATGTGTGAGTATTTTCTCAATTTCTTTGCTCTGGATAACAAATAAATCATTAAAAGTCAATCATTTAGGTTTGTGAACAAAACAAGACATTTGGGAACGTCATCGTGTCGAGGTTTGACAAACACCGATCAACGTTTTTTAAGGTTTTCTGATATTTTATGGACCAATCGATTAATCGTGAAAATAATCGACAGATTAACCGATTATGAAAATAATCCTTAGTTGCAGCTCTACTAACAAGCTGAAACGGGGCATATCGCCACCTTGTGCGTGTATACTGGCACAGGATCGTTGACTGTGACTGTGCATGGAAACATGCCAAGTGCTTCAAACTACAACCAGTCCCGAGTATAATATCGGCTCATTGTCCATCCGTCATCTGCAAATCGTAACCTTTGAGGATCACGGGGGAGCTTGAGCCAAACATCTGACAATGGATGAGAGAGGCAGGGTTACACCACAGGTCATAAGCTATAAATACACACACACACACAAAAACAACAATCCAGATCATTATTGTTCTGTGCTGCTAAAACTAATCTGCAGCAAACAACAGGGAAGAACTGAGCGTCAGTGTCTCTTTCATGAGTCATTTTATCCATATGTCATTCATGCGACATTCGTCTAAAAAACACAAAATGTTGTCTTTGTTCAGGCTCTCTGACAAAAAGATTTGCAGGTAGTGATTATGTTCGGATGAATTATTTTGTTGACAAAATGTGGGAGAGCTGCGAAATGTATGGAATCATTTCCCACAGCCAAATCCGAGGTCTTTAAAAGACTCGTTTGGTCATCTGACCACGTGACTGTGAGGTGGTTTCGTCATCTCCCGGAGGTTATTGTGCAACTGGTTTCTGTTAAACACCCTCTCATGAGAAAACATCTGGCTCGATGTGTTTGCTGATATTTGAGAGTTTCGGATGTTCTGCCAGAAGAGAACGGCTCTGGCGAGGACGACTGAACTTACAACTGTTGATTGTTAATGCGGTGTGACTCTCAGGTCTGGGAAATATTCAGCGTCCAGCTTCTAGAGAAAGAGACATTCTGTGCCTGTTTGTTCAAATGTTTGGACCAAGAGGGAACATTATACTGGAGCGATGGTCTGTATGTTTGTGTAGGTTTTTTTCATTTTCTCTTTCTTTATCAGAGCTATGAATAGGACTAGAGCTGCAACTATACTTATTAATTGCATTAGTGTTTATCATCCGATTTCCTCTTTGTTGGTCCATAAAATGTCAGAAAATTGTGAAAAATATCAAAGACATTCATACGAAGCCTTGAAGAAACCAGATAACACTTAAATGTCCAAGAATCTGAAATCTGAGAACTATTGTGCGGTGCTTAGTCAAACAAACAACCAATTATATTATTATCTGATTACAAATGAATTAATTACACTATCAGACCAAATTTACTATCCTGTATGATAAAAAAAAACCCATCAATCTTCACAAATTAGAAGCTGAAGCATCAAGTGTTGGACAATCTAATAAGATTAATTGGTCAGCAGAGTACATTTTCTGTCGATAGTCATAATTACAACGGGAAAAATCAAAATTCTCTGAAAGCCTTTGCGTCTGCAGTCATGCCTGAAAAAACAGACTAATGTGGAACTAATGGATGTATGGCTTTATAATGTCAGTGCACAGTGTTTTAATCCTCACAGGGCCACCTCGTCTTAGATTTGGCAGTGACAGATTTCAGCTACTCCGCTTATTAATGTTGCCCAATGATCAGGCACCAACAAACAGTGATAAATGAGTGAATGCATCCATTAAAGGAGGCAGATTCTCCGAGAGGGTGCCTATAAATCGGCGAGCTTTATATTGTGATCGAGAGAGTCCGAGTGCTGAGCTCAGGATTACGATCTTCATAAATATGGGAGGAAACTTAACAATGTTTAATCAACCTTCCCGCAGCTTTGAAATAGACTCAATTCTGCAGAGTAGATAAAATAGGAAAAATAAAAAAAAAAAGACTTCACAAATCATCTCAGTCACATGCAATAAACACTGTAATACCTGTACATTAGCGGTGCACTCTTTCCATTATGCAAATATGATATGTAACCGTCGTGCACGAGTTTGAGTGAATTCATGTTTAACATGGTCTGAAATACATCTGCAAGCAATTTCCCTCTGTTTTCTTTGTAGCGAGCCTGCTATGTGCAGCACAAACCCCAGTGCTCTCAGGAACATCCAGCATGCAGCACTGGGCCTCATGCTGCACACTTGGCCCTGAGCGCTGCCTGTGTTTCCTGCCTGCAACAAGTCAATGATTCACAGAGGGCGACACCTACATTCCCCCGGGGTCACCGGCTGACCAGACAAACATACGGGCTCCGAACCTCATGAATGTATTTGACGGTGTCATGAAAGTGTCGGCGCTCCGGGGGCCGTGGAGGTCGCCAGTCTGAAGCGGACTCGGAGGGCACAGTTGTATTTAAGATCTTCTCTAAATCCTTCATGCTATTCCTGCCATTGTTTTTAATCGGAAATCATTTCTACCAGTAGAGCCTGTGTTTTTACCAGGGATGGGACGATACCACTCTCTTGTGTTTCGATGCCGTTATCGCAAACTCGTTATCCCCATATTTGTCACAATTCTCCAACGGTGTAACAAACATTGTTCTCCCAAAAAGAAGAACTAAACACCCCAAGCATGACTTTTACTGATTTTTATTATATGATTCATGTGCTACATAGGTTTTTTGGATTGTATTGGATTTTACATTTTTATTTATCTGTCCGATATCTGACCCAGTGATTTTTGACCAGTATCGGACCGATGCCGATACTGACCGATGCCGATTCCCATCCCTCGTTGCTCTCCCTCGCTCTTGTCACTCAGTGTTTTTATATGACCTTGGATGACCTTGACCGGGACTTATACACGTAAACATGTTAGTGTGGGGAAAATGCAGGTGCTCTGCCCGTGCACCTCAGTTCTCACTCCTGGGCTTTGACCTAGAAGTAAAAAGAAGAAGTCAGCAGAGGAAGGAGTCAACAGTGAGGAGGGGCAAACACACACACACACACACACACACACACACACACGGTGAAGACTGAGTTTGTGTTCCGTCAGCCAAAACAGCTGAAATTCTTAAAGTTCAAGATTGGCACTCGACATGCTAACAACTAGCCGCCAGCCAAAGTTGTTTTGCTCTGTGACATAATAGGTCAGCCAGAAACCCCCCAATACACTAATAACAAGCTGAAAGGAGAGTATATCGTCACCTCGCATAGGGAAGAAAAAAAAATCATACTACATTCACTAAATCAATTCCCCACTGCTGTTTGTACAGTATACTGGAATGAAGAGAGTGTAGACCAATTAAAAGGCGTAGTAGTGGAAGAGTGGTGTGACTCAACTGTGCATGGAAACGTACTGACTCTCTCTCTCTCGCTCTCGCTCTCACACATTTCCCTCCATTAGGAACACGCCAGTGTAAGGCTGTTTTGTCACTGTGCTTCATAGTGATCCACCCTTAGGCACTGACAGCTCTCTGACCAAAAGAAGGGGAAGTTACTCTCTGTCTCACACACACACACACACACAGAGTGAATCTTTATACCTGGCACGATTACACATCAGTTTGAATGATTTCCGACAGACTGATTTTATTGGATTTCAGCCTTCGTCTGTTTCTCGCAGCATCGTGTTGGTCAATATTTCTTTAGTCCTTTATTTATGGCTATTTATAGAGCCAAACCACACGGGATTTGTTTGTCAGACTCACAAATGACCTTTGCTATCATGATCAAGTTAGTTGGATTCCTTGTTTTGTGTCTACATGAAGCCTTAGTGCTCATGCGTCACGGATCTGTGCCACAGAGGGTGCACCCCTTGGTAAATTGCAGTGGGAATAATATGTGGGGATAGTTCTTATATGGACATCCTGGGGGTGGGTGATTATGGGTCACATCTTCAGGCTTTACAAAATGTGTTTTTCTGTGTGTCCTTATGTATTGTTGTGTCAAAGTTATGATTCATTTTATATCGCATATTTAAAAAAACAAAAACAAAACGGGAGTAGCGATACTTGTGCAGAAATGTGAGTACTTTTTGCTCAGTGTTTTGTGTTTATATAGCAGAAGAAAATGGAAAAAAATAATACTTCATCAACTTACATCAACTTCAACTTACATCAAACTCCAGTGCTCATGGGTTCATTTGATGAGTAGAATAGATTTGTATGATTTTTTTTAGATTTTTTGAACGACCAGGATTAGTGACATCATAATATGGCGAGAATAGACATCACGGCATTATCACAATATTGCGAAATCATATATTGCGATATACAGCTCCAGTCAGAGGGAGCACTTGTCACCATCTAGTGGACTGAAATGTCAGTTGATTATTTTGTGTTAATTTGTAAAATCAATGATAAGAAATCGATACTTGGTGTCTCAAAATATCACGATATTTACTGTGCAGAGGTCTCCTTCACATGCACACATCCTCCCTTTGTGGAGGATGTGTGTGCCATTCTACTTTGTTTGCTTAGTAAACTTTCACTGTAAAACACAGACTCCGGCCGGTTTGTCTGTTCAGGCTGCTGCAAAAACATAGCTGCACAAGATGGCAGCCACTATTCCCTTACATAAAGTTAGGCTTATTTTAAGACCACAGAAACCAAACAATATGTACCTGAAAGCAATCGTACACCCACATAAACATAATTAGGGGCGGCATGTTGAATCTTCTGCTTATAAAGTTATAAAATGTTACACCTCGTACACCATTGAGGGTGGACCTCATGCACATATTAAGCAGTAGTACATGCACTGTCTCTGGGTGCGCTGTATGTGCATGATTGTGTGTACATTAATGCCTCTGTGTGTGTAATTAATTTCCCTCCAGGCCCACCACTCACACACTCTCACTTAGAGACCGTGGCTTCTCCAAGTAGGCCGAGCAGTGGCCCAGGGCTAGATTTTGGTCACAGGCAGAGAGTACATCCCCACCAACAGTGGGTATGGGTGTGTGGCTTTGTCAAGGCCCATCAGTGTCCTTGGTCTACTTACTCTGCATATACACTTGTGTATAAGTGTGTGTGTGTGTGTACATATCCTTAGGAACCATCTCTGGCATAAACACTGAACTTGTCAGGACCAGCAGACCTCAGGGAGACCAAAACCTAGACTTATATCTGAGGCATTGGTTAAGTTCAGGGCTAAGATCTGAATTGTGGTCAGGTTAGAGTTAAGATAAGATAAGATAGTCCTTTATTAGTCCAGCAGTGGGGACAATTACATTATCACTGTGGCAAAGACGGTAAAGATAAAGGTAATAAATAATAAACTTACATTTCCACATTATGTGAAAGTACAAAATAGAAAGATATTAACAATAATATAAAACAGAATGTACATTATAGACAGTTACCAGAAAATATACAATACAGGCTTGATATTTACAGTATAAACAAGGATTGGGGGTTAGGGATTAACTGGTTATGGTTTAAATTATAGGATATGTTACATATTATACGATATGTTTTGGGCTGTCCAAATGGAAGTCAATGCAGGAAAGCTGTGTGTGTGTGTGTGTGTGTGTGTGTATGAATACATGTGTGTAATTAAAAATGAAATAATGTAATAATATAAAGGTTCTCATTCAGTGGAATCTCTGTACACATGGTTGTGTGTGAGTGTGATTATTTTCATAATCGATTAATCTGACGATTATTTTCTCGATTGATCGAGTAATCGTTTGGTCCATAAAATGTCGGAAAATGTCGATCAGTGTTCGCCAAATCTGGAATGTCTTGTTTTTGTCCACAAACCAAAATTATTCAATTTTTATGATTTCTTTGTTATGTGGAGCAAAGAAACGAAGAAAATATTCACATTTAAGAAGCTGAAACGATCAGAAATCTTGTTGAGTTGTCGATTAATTAAGTGATCGATTAATAATCGGGTCATTGTTTCAGCTCTAGTGTGCATGTGTGTGTGTGCGAAGGTTCTGAGTCATCCACGTTATTGTATCTTCAAGAGTTTTGATATAGGCAACTGGAATTGCTTTAGATAAACTGAAAATGTTTAATCTCTTAATCTAATCCAAGAGGCTTCTTCAGTTCAAAGAGAGAGTGCGTGTGTGTGAGTCTTGTTGGTTCAGTGGACTTAAAGAAGGCAGACGTCTCTCTTTTCCCTCTCTCCCTCTCTTCTCTCTCTGTGTATGTGGCCGTGTGCGTGTGCGTCTGCGTGCGTGTCCACTGAACCCTTACAAGCACCAGTATTTGAATGCATGTTTGACATTTGTTGAGAAGTGACCTAAATCTGTCTGCCATCATTACCTAACAAGATGACGGAGAGAAAAGCAAGTCACACAAATAACACACACACACACACACACACACACACTGGAGAGACTGTCATGCTGGGTTTTATGGAAACAGCAGCAGCAGCAGCAGCAGCAGCAGCAGATTGGAGTATACGCTAAGCAGGAGAAAACAAATGCAATGGTGTGTGCATGTTACAGTTCAGCCTCCATCCGCCCTCCTGTCTGGGGCCAAGAGTTCAGTCTATATTCGGGAGTCATATTCCTCTTACTCTCGTGCAGCTCGGCCGTCTGTGTCCCGTATGTTCCCTCGTAAAACTCCACACCGCAGCATCACCCTGTGATCACCTGCGCCCTCCGTCAGCTGTTCATCCCATTCCCCCTGTCCTGCAGAGAGGGAGAGTGTCTCCACTACATCATTTATTTAGGATTACTGAAAAGTGGCCAAAGCTGAGCCAAGGCCCTCCGCCGGTGTGTGGATAGAAAGATTAAGAGTCTTTTATGGGTCAGCGGCCACTCTTGCCTCTGGCTAATTACGGACTTACTTACACGCTTTCACCCACCAACACACACGCCCAGTGTCTCTCCCGTACTCTCTCCACGTTTCGCACACACATGCTGCACTGTGCTATCACCATGGTAACAGCAGATTGAGGGACTGTTCATAGTACTGATTGCCCAATTGTTATCAGTATGTCTCTCTCTCCTCTGTCTCTCTCTATTATTCTGTGCTCCCACCTTGTTTGTTTCTGATGTGCACTCTCTCACTGTCACACACACACACACACACACAAACGCCACTCTCAGTCTCACACCTCCACTGCTCTCTCTCTAGGCTCTACTTACGCGGCTGGTGGTGTGACGTGCTAAATCTTCCTGTCCAGCATGGCTGTGTCACTCTGGTTCCTGGGGGTGTGTGCACTCACAATAGCTCACATTGCCCCCTCCAGCCAAGGTAAGCATCAAGGCAGTGGGAGTTATCTTAAGTGTCCTAATGAGTTCAAAGGAATAATGGATCAATAGACTGCACCGATTTGTGACAAGAATATGAATGGTTGTTTTTGCAGAACATGTAAAGTCGTACTCGTCGTGCCCACCGCCCAGACAATGTCACCTTGGCAAAGTTGGTGAAAGGCTGTGACCTAAATAAATACACAAAAAAAGAAAAAGACGATTGAAGTGTGCAGCTCGATAAAAGCTGGACGCCATCATATCATTCAGCACTGCAGACAGTTACAGTGCACAGTCTGCATACTGATCACGTCCATGTGTGAGGCGGGGTTTAATCCCCCGGTGCAGCAGAAACCTTTTCATGTGTACACACGATACTGCAGGTGATGCGAACAACAGGATTAAGGTTGTAGTAACGTTATTCTCTCTAATATCGCTGGTTTACATGGATTAATATGGCAGTCAGTTGGGTTTTCACACACACGCACACGCACACAGATATGAGGATGAGTGAAATTGCTCATCCTCATTCACAAATGTAAGAAAATAAAGTCTTTAACTGAGCACATGTGAAAAGCTTTATCCACACACACAGATGAAAAACACACAATGCTGTGATGCACTGTGTTACATCAAGGTGTCACGGTGGAGGTGTGTGGTGTGATTTATATCGTCATCACACTCTGTTTTCACTCTTGCGATGTAAGCGTTCATGCGTGTGTAGAGAGCGCACATGAGAGACGCACACACACACACACACACTGTGCCAGAACACATTTACTTCTGAGGCCTAAAGCAATGGGCAAGATTTAATTAAGGCAATAACTGTAAGGTATGCGTGGCATTTGTTGTACAGCTGGTGAATTATTAATTAGTGTACCAACATAGCAGCTCGTGATGTGATTTAATCTAAAGAACAGTTTGTTTTAACCATGAATCCTCAGCACAGGTGTGGTCCTCAGGGAGCTTTTGAAGCTAAATTTCAGGGGTGACTCTTGAGCTCAGCGTACAGTGTGTTTATGGAAAAATCACAACTGAATCCTCCAACTCATGCAGTGACAGAAAATATGTAAAATCTTCTGTTTTCTTTTTCCGCCATCTGAGCAGCTATGTCTCGAGCTGCCATGCCTTTTGGGCTGCTGCGCAGGGAACTGGCATGTGAGGGTTACCCCATAGAGCTACGCTGTCCAGGAAGCGACGTGGTGATGGTGGAAACGGCCAATTATGGACGCACCGACGACAAGATCTGTGATGCGGACCCCTTCCAGATGGAGAACACACAGTGTTACCTCCCCGATGCGTTGAAGATCATGGCCCAGAGGTGTGTATACGTGCTGGGAATCCCGTTGACCGCGCGTTGTGTTGATGTAAGAGCTTACACCGTATAGAGCAAACACACACGTGTAGTCATGTACAGTAGGTCCTGTGCAGTTTTATACATGCGTGCAGTTCAACCGATCAATGCCAACGTGACCATCTACGGTTTCCCTGTGTGCTCTGTGTGACGACCGAGCCAGTGTTTGTGTTGTTAGTCGTGTGTACTGCAAGTGGAGTCTGAGTGCCTGGCTGCACCATTAGCTGTGAACTCAGCACTGTTTTCCTAGAAGAACTGATCAATATTCACTGAGGGAGAGGAGACAAATGGAGTGTCCTTTGCTTCCCCTTTCCTGTCTGTTAATTACTCCCCCTTGTTTTTTTCCTCACTCCACCTTCCCTTTGACTGATCCATCCATCCATCCGTCCGTCCGTCCGTCCGTCTATCCATCCATCCCACTCCTGCTGCAGGTGTAACAACAGGACTCAATGTGTGGTGGTCGCCGGAGTCGATGTGTTTCCAGACCCTTGTCCTGGAACATACAAGTACCTGGAGATCCAATATGAATGTGTCCCTTACAGTGAGTATGCATATGCTATATATATATGTGTATATATATATATACACATATATATATATACATGTACAGTATATAAGCATATATATGTATATTTCCATAAACTCACACATAAACTCGCATATACTGTTCACACACACACCCACAGAAACATGACATGCAAATGTGTGCATGAAAAAAAAAATTAACCCATTTTTCTAGCTACACTTTAGGTTTGATGTGTTTTTTTTTACTCGTATAACCTCTGATGTCGACCGTGAGAGATTGAAGGATAGAAAGTTGTTTATTTTTTTCCTCAGGGAGTGTGTGTGTGTGTGTGTGTGAGGGAGTGAGTGTGTGCGTGCGTGTGTGTTGTAAATACAGACAGGAAGCTAACTATAAGAAAGTACAGAGAAAGAGAGCAACAATTGTCGGATTTTACTATACATCATCTGTGTGCGTGTGTGTGCGCGTATGTGAGGGAGTGTGTGTATACACATGCGTGTGCATGCGTGTGTGTGTTTTCTTTTCCAGATTCACGCCACAGGAGTCGCTCTCTTTTCTCCACAGGAGCCTGATTGAGGAAAAGGAGAGCTCGAGGGAGGCGGAGGGAGGGAGGGAGGGAGGGAGGGAGGGGAGGAGAGTAGGATAGTGGAGTTTGCTGGTTCTCTTTTGTGTTTTTTTCTTTATTTTTTTGTAAATTATGATATTTGTGGCGAGAATGAGTTCCAAAAATTCTTTATCTGTGCAATTTTTTTCTTTTCTTACTTTCTTGCTTGCTTTCTTTCTTTCTCACTTGCCTTCTTTCTTTCCTTTTTCTCTTGCTTTCTTTTCTTTACTTCCCTTCTTTCACCCTCTGACTACTCTTTCTTTCTCTCCCTCTTTTTTTCCTATGCTTGAGTAGAAGTGGACCAAAAAGGTAAAGACAATACATTGTAGCATCTTGATCTCTCCTTATCCCCGACCCCTCTCTCTTTCCTCTCCTTCTCTTCCTCTCTCCTGCCATCTCTCTCTTCCTCTTAACCTAGGATGTTGTTTCGTAGTCATGCTGGATGTTGCCCCCCTCTTTCTTTCATTTCCTACTCGGTTCTTCACCCCCCATTTTATCCATCTCTTGTTGTATGGAAACCCGCCCTTTTATCCAATTTTATCCAGGTTCCGCACCTAGTCTCTCTTCTTCTTCTTCTTGTCTCTCTGTGTAGTTCTCTAAACTTTCGTCCTCTCTCTCTTCCGCTGGTTTCTCTGTCTCTTGATTTTCCTCCATGGTCTTTCTGCACACACCAACACAACAGTTCACACAAACATAAACATAATCTTTTTCTCATCTATTTCCTGTTCACATACAAGCTTTCTTTCTTTCTTTCCTTGCTTCTTTCTTTCTTTCTTTCTTTCTTACTTTCCTTGCTTCTTTCTTTCTTTCTTTTGTTCTTTCGTTCTTTCTTTCTTTCTTTCTTTCTTCCTCCTCATGCTTATTTTCCCTTTCTTCCCTTATAGGAAGAGCCCCTTATTTATCTTCATAGGACAAATAAGACCAAATGTGTGTGACTGTATGTCCATCTGGATTTGTGCTAACTAAGCACTGCTTTTGTGTGTCTGTGTGTGTGTGTGTGTGTGTGTGTGCGTGAGTGTGTGTGTGTGTGCATGCCTATTTGCATGCCAGTGTGAGACTGTATACATATGTGTGTGTCCATACAGTTATTGACATGTGGGTGAACTAGGCGTTGTGCTCAGTGTAACTAACCTGCCCTCTCATTCACTTCAAGGCAAAATTTAGCCCCGCCCTCTGCGTCCCTGATTCTACCTCACACTCTTTTTTCACTCTTTTTGCACTAACCCACAGACACACACACACAAGCACACACACAATCACACACAAAGGACATACAAACACTCTTACACACCTTCCATTGCAGTGTCCCAGTTGTATTTCTCACCACACACACACACACACACACACACACTAACAGTGTGTGATGACACTTTTACCTCTCTTCTGTTGCTTGAGATCAGTGCAGGTGTTTTAAATCCCTCTCTCTCTTCTTTTTTCTTCATTCTTTTTTCTCAATCTTGCTGCACCAACTGCATCTAATTCAATCAATTTTTCACGCATCAATCCATTTTCTACCCTCACCTGCTCCACTATTATTCCACTCTGTTTTTTCCCTCACATCCCTTTCTGCTCTTCTTCTCTCGCTTTTTTCTCTCTCTTCTTCCTGACATCCTGCTTCCCCTTCCTAAATCCCCTCTTCCAGTCTTCGTATGTCCCGGCTCACTGCTCAGTATCCAGCCGGCCTCCTCGCTCCTGGAGGCAGAGCATCAGTCAGGAGCATGGTGTAAGGACCCACTCCAGGCTGGTGACAGGCTATATGTCATGCCATGGACACCGTATCGGACCGAGGTGCTGTACGAGTACGCCTCGTGGGAGGACTACCGCCAAAATAGAATCACCACCACTTACAAGTGAGTAATGAGACTGTGTGCTCTGTATTTATTATTGCGCCAGCTGTAGATTAAATGACAAGTTACCTTTGGGTTTGGATTGAGACAAAACTATTTGACAAGGTCACCCTTGGTTCTCCAGACTTTTTGTAATCTATACATTTATTTAAAACAAGAAATCAATGCCACTCTAGTGTATATATCTGTTGTCTGTGTCTGTCTGAGTTGCTAATGTTGCTAAAGTGATGGTGATGTGATGTTCGCCATGCCCTACCGAAGCACATTGCATTCATTCGAAGAAAAAAATTAATTTGAGTAATACATTTTTTGGTTTGTTTTTTTTTGAATATTTCTTTTTCCTGTTCTACTGTCTAATGTTTTTTTCATGTTTTTCGGAGTAATTTTTCCTGGTTTTCTGAGTAATTTTCTCTCTGTTTTTCTGAGTAATTTTAATGAATTATTGAGAACTCTTGCGAGAACCTCCAACCTGCAAGTGACTCCCATATTTTCAGTGATCTCCTGATCATCTCTTCTCGTCCACGTAGCCAGCCTGAATGCATTTCAAGTGCATCATCTTGTATCCATGGAGCATGACAGAGAAACATTGCTGTCTAACAGATTTGAATGAGCTTTCCTTCTGAACAACCGCAAAGTTCTCAGGTGCCTGTGTAAAGTCGACAAGCTAATGGGAATACCATCTATGTGACTTAAGGACAGGACTATCTCCAAGAATTACTCAGAAAAACAGAAATAATTACTCAGAGCCAAACATTTTCTTTTCAAGTGAATGCAATGCGCTTTCATAATGCCCACCATTAAATAAATAATGGTTTGATCCATGTGGTGTTTGAGCTAAACACATAAATGTCATTTGATTGGCTAGTGCCTGTGTTGGTATATTTACATTACATTACATGTCATTTAGCAGACGCTTTTATCCAAAGCGACTTACAATGGAATCAAGTACAATTAGCCAGGGGTGGAATCGAACTTGCGACCATGATGTCTTTGGTACACAAGGTAGGGTCTTAACCACTGAGCCACTCCACCCCATATTTGCATAATGTGTTCCCAAAGTGCATCAGGGAACTGTGGTGGCCTTTGCACGCTAGTAAGAATGTCATTCTCAGTTTGGGTAGTTAGCTTTCACTTCAAAACATGAAACACATGCTCTGGCTGCTGCTGTGGAAGCAAGATGGCATCCTCTGCAAAGCAAGGCCTTCCCTAAAGTACATATTTAAGGCTTATTATAAGGCCCTGTAAGGCATAAACATACTTACAGGTAGTATATTTGTTACTGCCAAGTAAAACCTTTAAATGACTATGGTTAAACAAGAAACGATATAAGTTGCTAACGTGCTCCAAGGTTGATCTTTGGGACTTCTATTAAAATGTCTGTAGTGTGACCATCAGTAACCGTACGTACAGTATGACTAAATCAACCCGGATTATTAATATTGTGACCTTACTATGACTCAAAACAAGAAGCTAATTATGAAATGATGTTTCTAGGACATTTAACTCGTTGAACTTGTTTCCTTAACAAAAAAATAACCCCAATAACATCCTCATTAAGAAAGTGTAACTGTACGCATGTATTTTGTGTCATTGTCTGTCCTAGGTTGCCCAGCCGTGTGGACGGTACAGGCTTTGTGGTGTATGACGGTGCAGTCTTTTACAACAAGGAGCGAACGCGCAATCTGGTCAAGTACGACCTGCGGACACGCATCAAGAGCGGGGAGGCAGTGGTGGTTAATGCCAACTACCACGACACCTCACCGTACCGCTGGGGAGGGAAGTCGGACATCGATCTGGCAGTGGACGAGAACGGCCTTTGGGTGATCTACTCCACTGAAGCCAATAACGGACGCATTGTGGTCAGCCAGGTGAGTGGAAATGAAAACAAATCAATGATTAGGAAGAAGGAAAAGAGAAAGGGTTTTAGACACACAACATTTCTGTGTCTTCCCTTTTCACATGTTGCAGGTGAACCCGTACACCCTGCGGTTTGAGGGCACATGGGCCACTGGCTTTGATAAACGGGGGGCGAGCAATGCCTTCATGGCGTGCGGCGTGCTCTACGCCGTCCGCTCAGTTTTCCAGGACGATGAGGGACAGGCAGACGGTCGGGCTGGCAGCGACATGGTGGTCTACGCCTATGACACCAGCCGTGGACAGGAACTGCCTGTTCAGATACCATTCCCCAACCCTTACCAGTACATCTCCTCCATAGACTACAACCCCAGAGACAACCAGCTGTATGTGTGGAACAACTACTACGTGCTCAGATACCCGCTACAGTTCACTCCACCGCCTCCCACTAAAGGTCTGCAGGATACGTGCAGATGTGTAATTGGACGCTAATGGTAATTTCTGAAACTAACGATGCTTCCGTCACATCCAGGTCCCCTCTCGTCGCTGATGACGACTGTACGCTCATACACAGCGACCGTTGCTCTGACCCCAGTGCGGCCGTCAGCCTCTCACCCAATAGGCGTCATCAATCGGGGGCCCTTTGACCAGCGGCCTATCACAGCCATGGTTCCTCTCACACCACGCCCCCCACTGCGTGTACCCTTGGCTCCTGGGAGCCCCGGTCAGGTGGGCGGATGTGAGGGTCGGGTGACACGAGGGGTGCAATGGCCCCCCACCCTGAAGGGAGAGACAGTAGAGAGACCGTGCCCTAAAGGGTCACTGGGTAGGTGTGGCACGTGTGAGTGTGTGCCAGCATGTCAGCCTGTGTGCTGCGTGTGTGTGTGTGTGTAAGATCAACGTGTGTTTCTGTATCTCTGTATCTTGTTTCCCTTTTGAAATGTAGTCGGATGCCCCGTCTTTGAACTTCACATGAGAGAGGAATAAAAGAGAGGTTGTAGGGTTTAGGTGCGGTGGGTTCACCCCGCTGTGCAGCTGTCTTCCTCAGCCAGTGTTCCCTCAGAGGAGAGGCTGTTATGTTCTTATGTAAATAGGCCTCTGATGCATTTAGGATTGTCCATGGTATTTACAGGAGCATTACGTAACCCCCCCATCACATTTAGTGCAGCTACTCTGCATAACGCTACTGCACATTCATCTGCATAAAAGATGTGCTCATTGGCAAAATAGAAAATAGAAGTGAATTATCGTTAATGTGGTCAACATTTAAACTGATGACATTAAAGCACTGCGCTTACTTCACTGAGTCTGAGAGTTACAGTACCAACTGTTTTTTTAGCCGATTTTAGCTTTAGAGCCTAGAGAAGTGAGTCGTTGGTGAAGAAAGTTAAATGAACTAATTAAGCTAAAGGTGCAAGTCTTGTTAGCAGTGCTAAAAGAAGAATGAGTACTTCATTCATCAGGTGAACACAAAAATCACAACATTGATGATAATGACGCTCTACTTTTTTGTTACACTACACAGTCTGTTATGCTATAACCTTATTTAATGATAATAAAATCAGTTTAAGACCTGTGTGTTTCCACACAGCTGCCGTTTACCTCAAGGGTCTCGAACTCAAATGACCCAAGGGCCACTGAGCACCAAGTGTGGACAGCAGGGGGCCGATCATCGGTGATGATATTTCACAGGAAAATAAATTCAAAATAAAATAGTTCGTAGCATATATTTGTACATATCCATATGTATACATATATGTATATATACAACTGCTGAGATATCTTGAATCTTGAATATAAGGTCAAAAGTTGCATGGGAGAGAGAACAGAAATGACAAGCTACCTGAGCATTATGTGAAACCTGATGTGTGGTGCCGTCTGCCTCTGCAGGTATCGCCTCCTATCAGTGTGTGTCGTCTCCAGTGGGTTGGAGCTCTAGAGGGCCTGACCTTTCCAACTGCACCTCTCCGTGGGTCAGCCAAATCGCACAGAAGGTTAGTTTTACACACACACTCACACACACACGCGTGCGCGCTCATGCACCCTGCGCTAATGCCCTAAAGCAAGTCAGCAAGCAGTTCCCCCGTTAAATGTCAAAATATTTGACATTATAAACACCCCCGCTTTCACTCTAGATCAAGAGTGGAGAGAACGCAGCCAACATCGCCGGGGAATTGGTGAACCTGACCCGGGGGCGGATCTATGCCGGTGATGTCAGCATGTCTGTCAAGCTAATTGAACAGCTATTGGATATCCTGGACTCCCAGCTCCAGGCCTTGAGACCGGCCAATAAAGAGTCTGCAGCACGCAATTACAACAAGGTAAAGTGTTCCTTTTTTGTCAATGCGGATGTGCACTTGACCTTCTCTGGAAATGAAAGCCGAAATGTCAGTGATGATGATTCAAACAGTAAATGTTTGATGCTTTTCTTTTCAGCTGCAGAAGAGGGAACGCACATGCAGAGCTTATGTTCAGGTAAAGAATGGATGGAGAGAGGGAGTGAGGGATGGATGGATGGATGGATGGATGGACGATAAAACCCTTTTTTCTCTTTTGCAGGCTGTCGTTCAGACAGTAGATAACCTGTTGGGCCCTGAGGCTCTGGTGTCCTGGGCTGATATGAGCAGCACTGACCAGTCACGCTCAGCGTCGCTGCTGATAGACGCGGTAGAGAAAGGAGCCTTTCTATTGGCTAACAACCTCTATGAGGGCCGCTTCAGTGACAGGGCACCAAATATCGGTACGTGCTGTTCTTCTGTTTTTCTTTTACACGTTGTGGAAACCACCTCCTCATCCACACATGTGTGCATGTCTGTTCCTAGATCTGGAGGTCTATGTGCTAAACACGGAGGCGGACATACAGGACCTGACGTTCCCACACTCCTATGACAGCGACAGCATCTTGCAGATATCTGCAGTGGCTCTGCAACAGTACAGCAACAATGGTGTGTGGCATAAGACTAAATAACATTTTGTAAATCTCAGTATTGTAGATGGGATGTGGAAAGAGACACTAGTTTATCTCCATGTATTAAAGTTATGGAACAGGATATAAATGTCATCATGTTTTCTTCCCCCTCTACCCTTTTCCTCTTAGGCCAGGTAAAGCTGGTCCTTTCTCTCTATAAGAACTTGGGCTCCTTCTTGACAACCCAGAATTCAACTCTACGACTTGGGCTGGGGCTTGGCCAGGGCTCCGAGGTCAGACGTAAGAGCCTGGTGGTCAACTCCCATGTGATCTCTGCCTCTGTGCACAGAGGATCCAACAGAGTGTACCTCTCCGAGCCAGTCATCTTTACTCTCCGGCACCTGCAGGTCTGTTTGGAAATCCGTTTACCTCGTAATTAATGCCCAGAAAAGAGCTAATTCCTGACAACTGTGCACTGACGATGTGGTCATCGGGTGTATTGGTCTGTTTGTCCGTCTAGCTGGAGAACCACTTTGGCCCCAACTGCTCCTTCTGGAACGCTTCGGGGGTCTCTGGGAGCGGCAGGTGGTCGACACAGGGCTGCCGCCTGTTACACACCAACAACACACACACTACCTGTGCCTGCAACCACCTGTCCAGCTACGCTGTCCTCATGACATATCAGCAACCTGCTGTGAGTTAAATGCACGCCACAGCCACAGACAGTGGTTCTCAAAGGTTTTACACCAAGTAGCACCTTTATTGACAACGTTAAAATACAGTGGTGTGAGTAGGCCGAGCAACGACAGCTTCAGACTTTTCACAGGAGGCAGATTTATTCCCAAAAAGGTCATTTGCTCTCTCATCATCCTCCTCTTCCTCACATATACTTCACATAGAGTGCAATTGGATTAAGATGGAGCAAAAGATAATATAAAAAGATAAGGTAACTCATTCTCGTCATTCATTTTCCTTTTGTACACACTTGTAAAATAGTATTTATTTCAGATTTACCTCCAAGTACCACCAGAGGAAGCTCATGCACCACTGGTGGTACACGTACCACAGTCTGAGAACCATGGCCCTACAACATTTGAGACTTGAAAACAGCTGCATTAACATTTTTAGATATCAAAGTCCACCTATGCACGCATGCATTGTGGGACAGTTCGACTTTGCCTTCGCTGCACTCTCCAAAATACTCCAAATTTTGGTTTAGTTTAATAACGCTGGTGTGCACATGAATCCGTTCGATGAATGAAAGCGTGAGTAGAGCTTTTTTTTCTTGTTTTCTCTGTCTCTACCTGTCACTCACGCAAACCCACAGACACAGACGTAGGGATGGGACAATGCTACTTTTTTTGTGTCCGATACCGATATCACAAACTCGAGTATCTACCGATACCGATATTAGTCCGAAGCTGTGAAAAACACATTGGTGCCATCATTTCAAAGACATAATTCTCCAGCTGTAGTTGTGACTCTAAAGCTAAAAGGCTTTCGCTGATTTTTATTTACATTTGTACAGTCTGTGCATAGTGAGGCTTGTGATGTATAGGATTTTGACACAGACGCATGCACACACAGACACGCACACATACACCCATCTGTACAGTCAGACGCGTGAAAACATGAATGTTGTTCTCGCAAACAGAAATCATGTCAGTGTGTATTTGCATATCAGACAGGGAAGGAGAAAGATGTGTTGGCAAGTTGTTCAACAGCCTAACACCTCCACATAATGCTCTCAAACCTGCGTCAACACATGTCCCCAACATTCATACATGCTCTCCCTGCAATCACATTTAAGAAAGGATTCTTTCTCTGTGTTCCAGTTTGGGGCTGGTGTAGAAGAGCTCCTGGTCTATGTGATTTCTTGGGTCGGCATCTCTGTAGCTCTGGTGTGTTTAGCCACCTGCCTCACAACCCTGTGCTGCCAGGGGGCAGCCTGGCACACGGACCACAGCACCATCCACTGCAACTTGTGGGCCAACCTGCTCATCACTGAGCTGCTCTTCCTTGCCGGTGCCAACAAGACACAATACACAGTGAGTGCACATCGTGGACTGACATGCCGCGTAGCAGTGAAAAGTATTTATTAAAAAAAGGCGAAAGGTGTATAATTTCTTTTTTTTTTTCTCTTCCTGACTTCACATTTTCAGGTTGTGTGCTCTATTGTTGCTGGCTTGCTGCACTTCTCGCTACTCTCAGTGTTTTGCTGGTTGTGTCTGGAGGGGGTGGAGCTGTATCTGCTACAGCGGGAGGTGTTTGAAGGTCGTAACTCCAGGAGGAAGTATTTCTACCTGTGTGGCTACTCTATTCCTGGCCTGGTGGTGGCTGTGTCTGCAGCCATAGATTTCAGAGGCTACGGCTCGAAGATGGCGTAAGTTGACTTGACTATGTGCGAGCGTGTGTGTGTGTGTGTGTGTGTGAACAGTCCTTACATCTGTATATTTGTGTGCTTCTTTGTGTGTAGATGTTGGCTACGAACAGACAACTACTTCATCTGGAGTTTCCTCGGACCTGTTGCTGTCATTATAATGGTGAAAATTCATGTTAAACTTTTCATGTAGCCTTGGTAATTAATCATAATGGCATATTGATCCATTATTTAGGGATGGATATTTGCCTGTGTTTGATATTTTCTCCTTTTTCTTTGCCTCAGTTGAACCTTATTGTCTTGGTGATGACCTTACACAAGATGCACAGCACCGCTGCTTTGAAGCCAGACTCCAGTCGCCATGACAACCTTAGGTTAGTATGTCGATAAGAGTGCAGAGTTCATCGTGTTTTGAGAAGCGTTGGTATCGTTTATTAGCATAACACAACAGTGTAGGATTTATAAACATTAAAAATCCTGGATTAAGAAAACCAAATTTATATGTTAACATCTCTTGGTTTGTACACAGTGCTGCACGGTGGAATAACACTGAATCAAACCAGATGAAAGAGAAAAAGAAACTATATGTAAAAATGGACTAGATTCTGGTATGAATGATGTACCTTTGAAAAAAAACCAGTATGAAATGCACAGCAGCAGTCTCGCCAATAAAAACATATAACACCATTAAACTCTATCTCTGCATCATTTGGAGTAAGAAAGCTGTCAAACCTTAGATTCGCTGTATAAATGAAAAATAAAGAACAATTAAAGTTTATTTCCCTTTTACAAAAGATAAAGGAAAGAAAGTGTGGGTATTGCTCATGACTTTGTATTTTGCACACAAATTGAGGGCGGCACTCGGGAAGGTTCTTCTCCATGTATACTACATGATGCTTTGTGAATCAACAGTTAATTTTGATTTCTCAGTTTGTCAGAATGGAAAATGAAATGTCACTTATCTGTGTCCTCTCCAGGGCTTGGGCAGTGGGCTCCCTGACACTGCTGTTCCTGCAGAGTGTCACCTGGTCATCAGGCCTGATGTTCCTGGCTGCTCCATCTCTCCTCCTGGCGTATCTCTTCTCCTCCCTCAACACAGCACAGGGCCTGCTCATCACCATTCTACACTGCAGCCTGGCCAGGAAGGTCTGGCTCTTAGTATTATCATGATTTTTAATAACTTACATACATATACAAAGGATGTCACAGTATTCATGAAATAGTCGAAATAAAATTATGATGTAACAGCAAAGTTGAATGCATTTTTTAACAATTCAGTGGGGACCTTACGGGCATTTAGTAAAAATAAGACATGTTAGTGTAAATCATTTTAGGAATGAAAGTTTAGAGGTAATAAAGCCAGGATTGCCTAATAGAGGCAAAGATGATTAAGGGTTTTCACATTTGACCTTGTCATTATAAACTGCATCAACATGTTAACCAATAATATCATGTTTGTACATTACATGCAGGGTCAGAAGGACTACGGCCGATGCCTCCGTTTCTCGCAGTGCTGTGCAACTTCCTCCTCCAGCTCTCCGGACTCGGTAAAGGGTTCTGCCCTGCGGTCCAACAGCCGCTACACCAGCAGCCAGAGTCGGAGAGCCACTGCTAACCGTCAGGTACAAGACACTGGGCCTCTCCGTGTCTTTCTCCGTCTTCTCTCTCTGAATCAGTTCTGACCTTGTTTGCTCTCTATGGTCCAGAGTCGCATCAGGAGGATGTGGAACGACACAGTTCGCAGGCAGACCGAATCGTCTTTTATCGCCGCGGACGTGAACAATACTCCCACTCTTAACCGAGGTGGCACTCATTTTTCTTTCGTCTTTTTGACTTCAGCTTTGTGGGTGAGGGATGTGGATTTCATTTTCTCCCTCTCCTCTTCTCTATTCTCAGCCGCTCTGGGAAATCATTTCCTTACTAATCCAGTGTTGCAGACTCATGCTGGAGCCTCTCCTTATGACACGATGCTGGCCCAGGGTTACAATCAACCCTTCACCTCCACAGGTGCTTCTTCATATTCTGTAGCTCTGTGTGTGTGTGTGTGTGTGTGTGTGTGTGTATCCTTTCTATTCTTTGCTCTTTGGTGTCCTAACTCGGACTTTATATTTGTTTTTGCAAAATTCTTGACTATTATAATTCTCCAAAGTAGTCTTAAGACTTTTGCACAGTACAATTTTGTATCATTCCTGTTTCTGTACAATTTGAGTGTTTGGAAGCCAAAGGTCACTTATTTTTGTCTCGTTGTTGTGATTTCAGTTTTTGAGTTTGAATTGTTTTTGTCATTTACTTGTCTTTGAACTTCTCCCTCTCTGTCTCTCTGTCTCTGACGTGGAGCAGTAGGAACCTTCAGAAACAAGCCGAGTATGAGCCTCTTTCTTGTGCTCTCTTGAATCATTGAGCGCCACTTCAGTTCATATAAGTGCGATGTAACTACTCATAGACCATGAAGATATAATAAACATCTCGTTCATGTCACTACAAACTGAACATTTCATGAAATAATATTCCCTCAATCATTTTGGTAAAGTTACACCCTAAGTCGGCACAGGAACACTCATACATTACCTCATGTACATCCCCTCATGTATATCTTTAATGGCGTCCTCATCCTTTTGTAACTAATATCCTTCCATTTCTCCCAACAGAGGGAAGTGTGTCACAGAGCCAGGAGTCCTGTGGGTTGGACAGTGTGTGTCTCAATGGAGGCTACACCCCCAACACCTTCACTCTGCATGGTCTTGGGACAACGCCTGGGTCCCGAGCTGGAGTTGTTGGCAGCACTGACCTTCTGAGGGAAGGAGGCGTCGGGATAGGAGGGGATGACATCTCGCCAGGCCTCCTCACCCCCCATGGAGCTTCAGATCTGGGCAGTAGCACCGGAATGCGCCGGAACTTGTCCGACGCGGCGGCCCTCGAGAAGATGATCATCTCTGAGCTGGTGCAAAGCAACCTTAGGCCCTCGGTGCCCATGCCTGTTCCTCCCGAGCGCTACGGAAGCCTGGCGAGGCCTCATCACCACGACAGGGCAGCTGTCACTCATGCCGCCACGCTCACTCGACACACGCAGCCGCCCCAAGAGGGCTGGGCTGCCACCATGCAGCCGAGCACATGTCACAACGCACAAGAGGGCTGGGCGCACGCGAGGCAACACACACAAGAGGCTGAGACGCACTCCACCACACGCGGACAGGATCATGCCACAGCGCCGCGCTTACAAGATGGCTGGTCACAGGCGCGCGCTTCCGGAGAGTCGGAGTCCCGCGAGCTGCTTAAAGACGGGGACAAATTGCAGCTGCAAGGCACTCTGGGTCGCCGCGGCCTCCAGGACAGGCAGCAAACGCGTCCCCCAGATGTTCAGGCCCGGCCCTACTCCACCCTCAGCCGCACACCTGGCACTTTGTCCCGTCACCGCAGCACAGTGGAGACAAGTGGAGGGATGGACAGAGAGAGAGAAAGGGAGAGAGACTGGGATCGATACCGAGACAGGCCACTTCCCCCTCCTCCTCCCCCTCCACCCCAGGAGTCCGAGCCGCTGTACAAGGCTCTGGAAGAGCCGCTGTTGTTGAAACAGAGGGAGGCAAGTATAGAGACGTGGAGAGGCGTCCAGGACAGAGAGAAGGACGAGACTTTTCATGTAAAAAGGGATGGCATGATGGACGACTGGAGGGGAGGGGTTGAGAGAGGGCGGGACGAGCCTTTTACCTCTCAGAAGAGAGATAGGGAGATGGACAATTGGAGGGGTGGCATAGAAAGAGGGAGGGAGGAACCTCATCTGCTGGAGAAAAGAGATGGACGAATGGAGGTGTGGCGAGGAGGAGCAGAGGCCGAACAGGAGACTTTCATCACCCAGAAGAATGATTTTGCGATTGAGGGATGGAGAAGTGGGATGGACCGAGAAAAGGAAGAAACCTTGTTTTTAACAGACAGAGATGGATGGAGAGCAGGGGTTGAACGAGAGAATGAGAAACAGAAAGATAGAGTGCTGGATGTATGGAGAGGAGGGGTGGATATAGACAGGGAGGAATCTTTCCTGTTTGAGAGCAAAGATGGAGGTCTCGATGGGAGGAAAAGAGGGAAAGATAGAGGATCCCTTCGGTATCATGGCGAACGAGAGGATTCAGACAGCTTTGCTTTGCCTTTGACGCCTGATCTCGACCTTGATCCTGACTCCTCACCAATCTACGCCAGAGAGTCTAACCCCTCTCCGCTCTACCCGGGGGACCGAAGCTCGCCACCACTTAGCATCTTCCCCCGGAGCTCTCCGCCGACAAATATCTTCGCTCCACGAGACACCAACTCGCCCCCCAACAACCTTTACTCCCGACACTCCCCACAAGTGTACAGCCGAAGCAGCTCTCCTCCTCGCTTCTACACCCGCACCTCCCCGCCAACCCTCTCGTACCCCGACAGCAGCCCTGAAGGTCCAGAGGAGGTCAGCCCCACCGGCCCACCTCAGCGCCCTGCCCTGGAACTGCCCTACAGCCTGGGGCGACCCCCGCTCGGACCGCGGCCCAATCACCTCCAGACCTTCTACCAGCCGCCGCCGCTGGCCTCCAATGGAGAAGCAGTGTACACCACAGAGCCCACCTCGGAGGGAGAGGATGGACAGATGCAGCGGGTGACGAGCCTGTGACTAGGGCGGTGGTGATCGGGTCATAGAAAACAAGGAGGAGACGAAAGATGATGATAATAATAACAGCAAACAATGATGATCGTCACACTGAATGAAACGTTGATTACGAGGATAATGAGGAGAAATGAAGAAGGTAACAACCACGAGAGTGACAGTGATGGCTCCTCCCTGCTTCTATCTCCTGATCACCACGAGACTTCCCCCTTTCCATGTTTTGTTACTTTTCTATGACTGTGATCCATTTCTAACTCTCCCTGCACCTCTTCCTCTCCCCTTTTCTCTCCCTCCTGAAACCCTGCTGTGTCTTCCCATCTCATCAGTGCTTATATCCTTATTGGCCCATAGTCTAAGTTTCTAGCCAATCATTGGCCGGGTGTTTCCCTTCCCTGTAGCAAGCAAACGGTGTGTCAAAGAAGCACTTGTGTGTTGCCAAAAAATCCTTTCAAAGAACATGTGCATGACTTTATAGTGGCTTTACATGGCTACATACTGTAGGAGGAAAAGTGCTAACGTGCGAGTGTCAGCATACGTGCGAGTGTCTAGCTTGATGAGCATGCGTGTGTGAGCGTGTGTGTGTGCGTGTGTGTGTATGTTTGTGAGAGAGAGAGAGAGAGAGACAGAGCGAAATAGAGAGTGTGTATATATATACATCATTCTTGTATAATTAATGTATCACAGTGAAGCATTTTATCAACATTGACTGGGGGGCTTCTTCTTACACACACACACACACACCCCCTGCTACTGATTTTGAACTCTTGACCAATCCCATTTCACTTAAAAAGCCAAAAGCTCCGCCCCCTCCTTCCTCCAACCTCCACCTGCCAGTAACTGTTGGTGATGGGACTCGTTTGCCATGGAGTTTGTCATAGCAACAGAACTCTTGACTCCAGAGCCAGAGATCATATAAAACCTCAAAACTTTTCTGCAACCCCCGAGATCCTTGTACATACTGACCTCTGAAGTGTTCTGATTGTCTTGTATTGCTATTGAAGTTCAAGTAAACATGTGAAATACACGCTTTTGTCTTTCTGTTTTGTGTGGCTGTACAGAGAGCTGGAGGGTTCCCGGGGGGAAAGAATAGGAAGAAAATATATGGAATAAAGAGGATTAAGCAGCAGTGTAAAAAGAAATATCACTGAGGTACAACTATTGATGATGATGATGATGCACTGAAGAAGGTTCCATCAAAAAAGTCTCTCACATACTGTATGTACAGTCTCATGGGATTGGTCTAGTCAACACTTCTGCTTTGGATGCTTATTTTCCTTTGTTGTATTACTACTTGTGAAGGATTTCTTTCACCAGTGATGGTGAAAGAAAAGGGGATATTTTAATCTTTCTAGGAGCTTTATCCCTGGAGAGTAAACAGAAATGATAGCAAAGTTAGGTCCGAGCACATACTGAATTATTACAAGATGAACTGCAGTGGTGTGTGGACTCATGTTTATGTCAAATATTATGTTATTATTATTATTATTATTATTATTACAATAAAAAAATCTGAAGACTGTTTTTTTGTATTTATGTCGTGCACTTAAAGCTGCACTAATCAACACTTCTAGTTTAATAAACCAGTCAAATGACATGAAATGTGTGTAATGTGAAATGTGTCACATTTTTAAACCATGTTTAAGTTGTTTTTGTTTCACTGCCTGTGACTTTAGACACTGCCTGATCCCACCAAATGGCAGCCATGTTAAGTTTGTGGACTGTTGCCATAGTTACTTGAACTTCAGGTTGAACAGTGACGGCAGAGATATTATTTTTTTTAATAAAGTGTCTAATGTTAATATTTAAGAAAAAAATTCGCAGCATGAACTGAGATTTTAAAGAAATTCTTTTTTCCTTTAATGGTCAGTGCGATTCTGGACTATTTAGTAAATCTGTTCATATTCATTATGAAATCCAACCGAGAAGCAGTAGCATAGAGAATGTACTCCTCCAACACTTGTCATATTCAAGAGACACTTTCACATCAGTAACTGCTAACAAAATACTCTCCGAGGCTTCAAACCTTGGAGAGTACCCAGGACTAAATGGCACAAGTTAATAAAGCTAGTTCCGCTTTTATAATTCTTTCAACAGTACCATTATATCCACAGTGTTTATGTAGAAAACATAACAGTTATGCGTGTTTGTATGAAATACTTTACATTTTATACCAAAGACTCAATTAATAATATTAATGTGGATGTGTCAAAAAGTGCTCGTACAAACAACTGTATACATTTACAGGTATAGTGGTAGTAGTGTGTTTTTCTTTCAGTCTCGTCTCACAGGTAAGTATCACATGTCGAGGTCCGTCACAAGGACAAAGCGGTCAAGTGCTCAGGCTGCTTTTAAGTCTCTCCAGCTGCAGTGTGGGTACAGTTTTCAGCATCCTCCCTCCCTCCTTTCTCACTGTTCATATACGCAGTAGTATGTCCTTTTCTTTTGAGCCACAGGCAAACGCTCACCATCTCTTTCCTTCACTCTGAGCGCTGAGGTATGTGGTTTGACTTCACAGGAAATGGCCTCGCATTCTTCCAATCTCTCGTCTGTCTGCACCAGACTGCGGGCCACAGGTGGGCCTTGGTGCCACAGAGGTCTGTGTGAGTGATGTTTAGCAGACAGAATGATGGGGTGACAAGGCGGCGTTAAAGGTCTCAGTGGGAGACAGATCTGGACTGCAGCTTTTAAACATGGATGAGATGTGGAAGGCCTGTGAAGACACGGACACAGAGACAGAGGCCAACTTAAGATGAACATGTCTGAGGCGTGGACATGAACAAGAAAAATACAGGCAGACGGGGTATACTGACCACCCAGTAAGCGGTGAGGGCTCCCTGTATGTAGCCCGTTAGCACATCGGACGGGTGGTGCCGGTAATCTGAGATCCGAGTCAAACCTGTGTAGAACGCGAGCACAACCAGGAAGAACTGCAGTGCAGGTCTCAGCAGGCGAGCCCCTCGCCAAGTCCACCGTGCCTGCAGATAAAACTGCAACAAACAATGATATTTAATGCACGGAACAGAATGCAGTCTTAACAATTCGGTTTGATCAAGTGCATCTTATCAATATTATCTCCTTGCTATTTTGATGAACACTCCATATACTGGCCCTTTTTGACATGTTGGCATGGTTAAGGTGACTTAACTAAGTGGATGTAGTCTTCTGTCTTACCAGTTGATGCTAACCAGTTGGTAATAATTTACCAGGGAGTGGCTCTGCTGGTTGGAAAGGAGAAAGAAGAGTTCATAGTCTCAACTCTGTCAATTTTGTACTGGACACCAGTATGCGAATGGATCTCAAAACTTCATAATGGGAGTGGAGATCCGATTCTTATTGGTGACATCACATACAGGTTGCAACTTGAGTTCAAACCGAGCAACATAATGGGGAAGAAAGGCAATTTAAGTAACTCTTGGTTGTTGGAGTATTTCAGAAACTGCTAATCTGCTGGGATTTTCAAATATATCTCTATGGTTTACAGAGATTGGTCCAAAAAAAAGAGAAGGAGGAGAATGGCCAGCACTGGTTTGAGATGACTGATAGTCAACCGTCAACTCAAATAATCACGAGTTACAACCAAAGCACGAAGGAGATCTGTGGACACACACCGCGTGCCACTCCTGCCACTCTGTTAGGTGGTCATTTGTACCTAATAAACTGGCCAGTGAGTGTATACATAACTACTGAGTCATCTTGTGTCTACATTCTGCTGCTGAGTCACCTCTTTCAACTTTCTTTCCCCGCTCAGTTATATATTTACAATTAATATAGTAGTAAATATTGTAATATTGACTGTTAAATAGTTTGATGGATGACACAATTATGCCAATCATATTCTCTGTCCTTCACAAAAACATGATCTAGCACCAAATGATATATATGTACTGTATATATGCACGTGTGTGTGTTGGTGACGGTGGTGATCGTCTCTCTTCGTAAATTGCTCGTAACTTAATGAAGTCATTCTCCTTCCAAAATGATCGTCGAGCACTATCGTGACATGAGGAAGTCATGACAGTTGGGGAGACCACTGCAGATACACACACACACACACACACACACACTGTCATATGCAGGCACTTGCATGTACAAACGCAGGCTTTGATAAACACATATAAATGCAGGCTCTTACACACTAACACATTCACACAATAGAGGAGAGCAGTGAGGCGGTGAGGCGAGGTCACACTCCTCCCACAGCAGAACAAAGCTGTCTCTGTTTATCCCATTCCTCCATTCAGTCCTTCTCTCTCTCCCTCTCTTTCTCTCGTTCTCTTTCTCTCCCCATTTCGCTCTCCCTCTCCTCTTTCATGCTCAGTCTTTTTTGCAGCTAACTGGGCTGAGATGGGTCCCTGTTTCATTCTCTCTCTTTTCATAGAGAAATAGTTATTGGAAATTGGAGAGACAGTAAATTGGGTTTGCCAGTATGTGTGTGTGTGTGTGTGTGTGTGTGTGTGTGAGAGAGAGGAATAGACTGATAGAAATACTCACTGCTAAATAGAGCATTGTGTACATGGCAAAGGAAGCGTGGCCTGAGAAGAAGGACTTCCTGCAAAAAAATGAGCAAGAAACACACAAAAGAGCAATTACATTTTTTTTCATATTTTCATAAAAACATAAATGACATCACATACAGTTGATGCCGTATGATATTCACTCACACTATTGGTCCAATACTGGTCAAAATCACTGGATCGAGTAAAAACAAACAAAAAAACAATACAATACATATGAATGCTCCAGTAATTACTGACTGTAAAGACGTGGGCTTCTTTAGAGGAGCTGAATATTTATTTTATAGTTGGAACATTGTGTTTTTGAAATGGCCGGTTTTCAATGAGTGCAAATGTGTTGTTAAAAGCTTTAGTGATTTAAGAGATGACTGCATCAGATTAATATTGGTATTCTGCTATGGATTTTTGTTATGAGTTATTGGAGAACTGTTCTTTACTTTCTTGTATATGTCTTGTATATTTTTGTGTATTTTTTCCACATGTAAATATTTTGAAGTTGGGACATTAAAAGGGCCTTAAATGAACACTACTAGAATATGGGTAGTATTTTTTAAATATTGTGCTTCTCAACGTCAGTTTCCCCTGAGTCGAGAAATATCGTTACGTGCCCACCAGTGACACTTGGTCCGAGGCTTGAAACTGCAACGCTAATTCCACACTCGTTAGGGGGCGGGACCTCATTCCCAGAATGTAAACTGTGTCCGCCATCTTTGCTAACAGTTGCTCTAACAGGAGCAAGTGTCACGACTGACGCTATCATTGTTTTCACCCATGTTTAGAGGAGTTATTAGAAAAAAACCCAGCAACAGGTAAATATTCAAAATCAACGATATCTGAAGGGAAAAATCCACCGCTGACATACAGTACCTTGCCTCTTCCTCTGACCGGTGATCAGACTGCCGGCAGCTCACTGTCGCAACGTAGCTCCCCGGTGTGCAGTTGAGTGACGCATAGGTGACACCGCACACGGACAGGAAGTGCGGCCGCAGCCGCCCCACGCTCAGTTTGGCCATATTGGTCAGTGATTGGCCGACGCAGCAGCCAAACAGGAAACAACCCAGCTCCTTGTACAGACGGGACACGTACAAGTTTGTGACGAAGGCCTTGGAGCTGACGCCTTGGAAACGCACCCTGTAACACTCCCCAAGGGCGATCTGGAGGTGAGCACGTACATGGAACAGCTATTGTACAGTCGTCCTCGTTCTCAGCGCACCGTGACACGGTGTGATCGGTGAATTAATATGTACTCACTGTGACGCCGGTGATGATGATGCCGCCAGCGATGAGTAACTCATCTGGTATGGCCTCTTGTGGCAGATAAGGATAGGTGATGCTGGGGTCCCCACACATGAAGCCTCTTCTGTAAGGACTCACTGCCTTCAGCTCACATGCAAAGAAAGGAATGGAGGCTGCAGAGAGGGAGAAATATCAGAGGAACAGACAATATGATTTGATATTACAAGAATCCCTAGAAGACGCACGGATATCCCTCTTTGTGGTGCGATGAGTGAGAGACATCAGAGGATGTGTTGTCTGGAGTAGAGCTTCACAGAGACGAGCCAAAGTCAGAAATAAATCACAGCAAAGGCGAGTTAATTAACACATTTCAATTTGCACCAAAAGGTTACTGAGGGTTCGACACCCAGCGTCATTGCAACTGTGAAGCCTTTGACTCGTCATGCAGCAGATTGTCTCGTATCAACAAGAAACGAGTGGGTGGCACAAATATGAGGCTTTAATAAAAACTGACGTACGGGTTCCGAGGAAAGGGGAGAAGGCCGGACAAGTAGGGGTATGTAGTTTTACAACAAAACCAGGGTGGGAACCAGAACTTTTCTCTTGAGAAGCTAACAAGTTTGACAGCCGAGAGGAATGTGAGGGTCACCACAGTGCTGCTCAACTGGGACCAAAGATGTCCAAGCAACTGGAGAAAACTCCCATGTCCTGACTGAGCGCAGACGGAATCAGCTGAGAATGTAAATAGAGATAAAGCATAAACTGTGCGTGTGTGTGTGGGTTTGTTGTTGTTGAGTGGAGAGAGAGGAATTAGTTGTTTGTGACTTCAGTTCAACTTTTTCCTACGAAACAAAGAGTAACTGCAGCAGCAGTCCAGAGCCAGAACCGGCCTCACACTGCCTCTGTTTGTCTCTGTGTGTGTATTTGTTACCCCTAACCACCTTTTCTGGCACAAACACTGACCTTGTCAGAACTGGTTGTTCTCATAGGGACCAAAACCTGGTCCTATTGAGGCAGAACCCAAATTCTAAGGTTAAGTTCAGGCTGTAACTGCTTAGGGTAAAGTGCTTTGTTCAGGCTGCAAGGACATTTTGTGAAAGTGAGGACAGTGAGGCTCATCCTCACGTCCTGTCACACCTTAACAAGGCTGGTTAGACATGGAGACTTTGTTGTAGGGTCAGAGGAATTGGGTTTAGGTTCAGGGTTTGGATCAGACATGGAACTGTGATGCTAGCGATTATGGTAAGGTCATAAAGAATGCATGACGTCTACGAGTGTCCTCACTCAGTACGTTGTACACAAATGTGTGTCTGTAGAGAGATAGGTGGAAGAGACACGACAGCTATAGAGACATCTTGCAGCCGACGCTCCCTCCCTCCTGCTCATGTCCAATTTGTTAACACACTCGCTCCCCATCCAGCTTTTTCCAATTAGCCAACATTACATAACCACCATCCTGTTACACATAGGAAAACAGGGGAGGAGGGATCAGCAGTTGCAGTCATGACAGGCAGTCAGTACTCATGGATCGTGCATTTATTTTATTTATACCAAACACAATTCCCTATGGCTCAACTCCCTGAGAACGACAGGTTGTCATGGAAACTGTAGAATTCCCCAGGCAATGCACAAACCAGCTGGCACGGTATCGGGAGCGCGCATTAGTGGAAACCCATGCATGGCCAAAGATACATGTTGATTGAGAAAGTCTCTTTCTTTCATTCTTTCTTTTCCAACCTGTAGTAAATGTGCTGCAGGCCCACATGTCTGAGCATCGTGTTGGAATGCAGCCTCTGACTGTCTTTGTTGACCAACATAAAAAGAGATGGAAACAATGTGGAACAGAGCTGGAAAGAACTTCATTGGTGAGGTTTAGCCTCATCTCCACAGAGGAACTCGCCTATAGTGGAAAAAGCTCATTTCCTTGTGCACTTGGCAGATCATTCATTTCGACAGGAACCAAAAACAACACTTAGTAATCTAAAGCATTCCAGTGCAAACATGCTCCACTCTGACTCTATTGGCAGCCTGTAAAGGTTTCACAAACATGGTGAAGCTTTGTTATTCTGTTGAGAAGTGAAGTTAATTACCAAGGAAGAGGCACAGGAGGTCCAAGCCGACCAGAAGTTTTCGTTTAGATAAAGCTGCTCCAGAAATGTCTAAGAGTTTCTTCCCACCGCTGTTCTCCATCCTCATCCCTGCTGCTGCTGCTGCTGCTGCGGGCGGGCTGCTCTTGTGGTTGTCCGCCACTTTAAGATGCAGCTCCGCGTTGGAGGCGGACACACCGCCGCTCTGCGGCCCAAACCCATCCAACATGAACATGACCACGAGCTCGGAGCAGAAAAAACACAAAACTTGTTGTCATCAGACACTGTGGGAGCGTCCTTGAACTGCTGAGCTGCAGGGAGACTGAACATATGCGCCGGCTGTCCCGCTGCACACGTGCTGTCAAAGTTCTTCTCTTTTTTGTTGTCGTCATACAATTTGGATTTCATCACAGAGTCTGCGAGGCTCGTCCCGACTCGTCGCGGGACGCAGTCACCTTGAAGGGATGCCTCAGGATGGAGAGAGAGGGAGAGAGAGACAGAGAGAGAGAGGGAGAGAGAGAGGGCACAAGCATGTTGCTAAACTCTGTGTGTGTGTGTGTGTGATGACTACAATTTGACTAACCAGCATCAACTCATCGCCACATTTCCATGATTCACAAAGTAATTGACATAAAGAAACACAACATTTTCCACCACACGTCAAACATAAGTATAAGGAGTATGACTTTAGCCCCGACACCGTCACTTCTTAAAGGCTTCAGATTTACACTGGCAAAGGAAATGTGACAATTTCCGTGTTTCTTGGGGCGCGGTGTCCTCTCCGCCTCTATTGATCCCTAAAGTTTCACAGCAAACACTTCAGCCATTTGTGAGATGGCAGATTTTTACTGTTTGCCCAATCACATAAGTGCCTGCTTACGGAAGCACATTGCATTCACTTGAAAAAAAGAGTCATTTATTTGTTGGTCTGTTTTCTGAGTAATTTATTTGTTGGTCTGTTTTTCTGAGTAATTTATTTGTTGGTCTGTTTTTCGGAGTAATTTATTTTTTGGTCTGTTTTTCGGAGTAATTTATTTTTTGGTCTGTTTTTCGGAGTAATTTATTTTTTGGTCTGTTTTTTTTTTCATAGTTGGTTTTTCTGAGTCATTTCCTTACCTGCTAACTACATAGATAACAGGTCTAATTTATATTGAACACTTCCCCAGAGGGGCACTCTCAAGAGGACCCGATCGGAAAAAGGGCCTTTCTGCATGGAGTTCAGTGATCGCAAGCGGCGAGCGGCATCACAAACCCCACCGCTGTATTTCAGTCCAGTGACACATGTTTTTATTAACTGATTCTAATGATTCAGTTACAGTGAAAACAACTGTCAAAACGAAGGCGGTTTTCGTGCAGCTGTGCAGTGATGACTCCACCCACGTTGAGTAGGTACTATTTTGTAGTGGAAAACCAACCAAAACCATGCTGTGCCGCGCCAAAGTTCTGATCTGTTGACAATGTCTGATACCCTCGTGTCTGTCACTCCCTTTTACAAGACATCAGGTTTCAGCGAAGACAGAATCAGGAATGCTCTTTATCTTTAACAAACATTTCATCTCAATAATGAGTAACCCCATCATTTATTATACCAGTGTCAAACCTTAGATTCACACTTATAATCTGGCAACACAAAGTAGTTCTTCCCAACAAAGTATAGCTGATCTACCCTTGCATGATTTATGAGTTCCAGACATTATTGGGAAACACACATTTCAAGAGATAAAAAAAGACGATCTCACTCCTCATGCCTGGAGGCTTTAAATATGAATCATCAAGGTGGAAACTGTCTCAAAAAATCTTTCCAGCAACATTTCTTCTCCTTTAGTAAACCTTTATTTGATCTGAATTTGCTAAATGGTTGTATAAGTATTGACACCACTGGATGAAGGATGTATAGACATTTTGAGGGTACAAGAGCATTACAGTAAATAGGTTCTTGTGATTGAAGTATAAACTTTTTGGAAAATTCTGGTAACATTTACAAATTCTTCCCTTTCTTTTCACTTCTTTTCTTTGACAGTGAAGTTGAGAGTCTGGGTAAAGGATGACACAATGGCCCGAAGGTAGTTTGCCGTTTGTAATGCGTGAAAAGGAAACGTTTCGTAATCTAGCTCTAAAAAAAAAAAGAGAATGGAGTAGTCTGTGACTGCACTTGTTTGGTTTTTTTTTGAGAGCAAAATTGCGTGTGCAGCAGAGATTTTGCAATACATGAGTTCTCTTGCTGTAGGGGGCAGTAAACACACCACCCATTTAATGTGTGTGTGTGTGTGGGAGGATGTTTCATCATATGAAGTGAAAATAGAATCAGCCACTTCCCTGTAAGAAAGTCCAGCACATGATGTTTGTTTTGTCATAAAAAGGCCAGAGCTTAATCCTGACCACAGAAAATCCGTGTGTGCGTGCGCATCCGTAAACTTTTGTGGGCGTAATAAATTGTCATTGAAGTGTAAAAAAAAAAAATGATATCATTTTCAGTTGTGTTATCAAGTGTTGTTGATAAAATGATAACATGATTAGAGCACAGCACCGAACTGACTCCTTCACTCTTCTTTTACTGACAAATGTGACAAAACAGTTTAATTAAACATTATAGAATTTACGGACAAGCAAAGTGGACTTGCCTTAAAACACGTCTTACAATTTCATGATTTACTTTATGCTCTTCAGTCCAATTAAGGGGATTAAGATAAGAGTGAAATAACAAAAAAAAATCACACACGCCCTGGCACTGATAAGTAATCAATATGAAGTGAAAGCATGTCCTGACATCATGCAAACCTTTGTGGAATTTAAATGTATGTGCGTTTGAAAATGTATAGCTTGTTTTGTGTGGTTAGTTTCACACGGGAACAAATACATTTGTGCTCTGTTTCCCCTCAGTCCTACAGGAACACATGACCTTCTTCAAACTGTCAGACTCGTTACGATAGACAGTCTCATTTTCTCTGTTTCATGCCGACTTCCCCATCTGTCTGTCACCTACCCACACACACAAACACTCCCCGCATTTTCCCAACATTTCGCAGTTGCCATTCCTTGTGATATTTAAATGAGTGAAGCATCACCGTGAATACATGTCATAAGACTTTGTGGAAAATTCTCCATGTTTGTCAACTTTTACATCTCTGCTACCACTGTTTCCTCCACCTGAGGGTCACGGGGGTTGCTGATGGACAGGTTGCCAGTCCATCAACAACCATTCATCCATCCAGTCTCACACCTACGGTCAATTTAGAGTGTCCAATTGCCCTAATCCTCATATTGCATGTTTTTGGACTGTGGGAGGAACCTGGAGAACCTGGAGAAAAATCTACTTTAGTTTGCTGTTAAAACAAACAAACAAAAAAAGTGTCCAAAGCTCCACCAAGGCAGCTGAGTTCACATCCATATACACATCACTGGCAAACTCTAATCATGTTTGCTTCCCCAGAAAATGACAAACAATAAGTAGCAAAAGTCATATAAAGTTTTCTTGTTCATGTTTTGGGTCAGATTGTATTTATTCAGGGCCCTGCAGTCACCTAGTTTCTCTCGAGGACCTTTATGTACGCCAATGGAAACACTCACTGCAGGTTAAAGATCTCATCTGTGCCCAAACAAGTTAACACAAGAGAGCAGTTTAACTGATGACACTAGATAAATCATTGCAGCACACTTCAGTGCCTCCATTTACAGTCGACTCAACAACGCAAAAACAAAACAACACTGTTTGTACACAATTTACGTGGAGAAAACACACAACCACCATTCACTCTCACAACTACGGTCAATTTAGTTCGGGGACACAGCACAATTTGATCTCAAGTGGGCGGGACCAGTAAAATAACAGCATATTAACCTATGAACAACAAGTACTCATTCACTGAGGAAAATAAGTGCAATTTCAACAATATTATGCCTAAATTGACCATTTACACGTGTGCAAACCTACAGATCGCAGTGGATCTATAAAGGCACAAACGTTTAGTCACAAGTATCTGTAAGTGAAAAATATAGTATTTCACATTGTGTTTGGATTCTAATCACAGTATGAGATTTTAACAAGTCTTGCAGGCCGGATTGGGCAGATCTATGGCTGACATTCTAGCCTAGCCTCTATAGGCTGTTTCCAATTTATTAGTACCACTGTACACACAACACTGGCTGGGGCTGTAGGAAGCTTGAAGCAGAGAACACACCACACACACAGTCACCAGACAGGTGCCTTTGCAAGGCAGCATTACAACCCCTTCAGACTTAGCTTGCGTGTGACACTGCTAAAATCGAATAGGTACTGACTTAAAGCACCTGTCTCTATACAAGACAGTTCGAGCAGGCCAGATAAAGGAGATGAGAAAATCAGGCAAGAAAACCTTTTCATGATCTCCTTCCTTCGAAGAGCTTCACGGCATTCTCAAGGCTGCATATACATGTTTGTGGCAAGAAGCAAATGTACTTTTACGTTAAAAACGAGCTTTTAGCAAATCCGATCACGGTACTACGCTTGGGCTCACATGGCTTCAACTGACTATGGATACCCAAAAAATCGCTTTTAAATGTTTTAACGCAGCTGGCAATAATTATAATCACATTTCACATCGTTTCAGAATCAGAGTTTATTTTGATATGGAGTGATTTACAGTTAACAATATAAACAGATTTATGATGCCAAATGAATCTACATAAATTAAAAAAAATATAAGATCATATGGAAATAACGTGATATTAAGTGGTGGGGCTATGAAATGGATGAGGGGGGGGCTGCAAGTTCTGGACCTCTGATTGAACCATTCTTTTTTACACATCAGTAGTGAACACGCAAACTGTGCACAGGAGCAGCCCTTGACCTCTTCTGGTTCTGGTTACAAGCCCACTTCTTTCCCTCTTGATCTTGGTATGTAGTTCTTTCGCTCGTTTCATCTCGTCTGTGCCACTCTTGTGCCCCGGGTTTCAGTGTGTTCCTCAGTATCGGAAACGGTGTCCAAGTCGCAGTCTTCTTTCCCTTTCGTTTTCCACCGCACTCACTGCCACCGGTCCACACTTGCGCAACAGCAGAGAAAGCTGCGGAAAGTCAGCGCGTCTTTTTTTCTTTTCTCTCTCTCTCCTAAGCAGGTGCGGCGCGTGTGAGGAGGCGAGAGGGAAACCCATGACTTCCGCGTTTTTCCTCCCTCGGCGAAACCTCGCGCAGAGTAAGCGCACAGCAGGCGGGCGACTCAGGCTATAAAAAGTCAATATGATGCGCACTGTCCCGACAGTAGCCTCAACACCCAGAGCTGTCTGTGTGACACCCCGAGGACTAACCTGTGGACCTAAACCATCGAGCGACAGGAACTGCACAACTTTGTATCCCATAATCGAGCCTTTTTTGGTCGCTGAAACTTGGGAGACTTTTGCCCGAACCTCAGTCACTTTACTGCCCGTGGATGAGAGACCAGAACCGTGAGATGGACGTTGAGTCTCTCCAGAAGACAGACAGTAGACGCGGAAGCTGCCTGGACGTTTTTCTCGTTGTGTCCATCGTTTTTCTCTTTGTGGCGGTGACGGGCTTGGCTGCCGGTGGAGCGATGTTTGCGCTGGACGTGCGCTCTCAACTCAAGCCTTTTGAAGTCTTACCTCCCACAGCTGAAAGGTTGACAGGACCCGCACCTTACCCAGAGTACAAGGTAAACAAATCACTACAGTGGTTTTGCACAAATGTATTCTCTTTTCTTTTGTCTTCGACCCAAGACCCATGTCTTGTGCACACTTTAATGATCTCATTTTTCAATTTTTTGTTTTTGTTTCAATAGATGCAGAAATTTGCCTTCCTGGAAGCCAAATCAGGTAAATACACTTAAGTTTGCTATAAATACAAACACACTTTAACTTATCCTCCTTTCACTGAATTAATATGAACAACGTTATGTAACAATAAAACTAGTAACCAAAGTACGGAAGCGCATTGCATTCATTTGAAAAAAAAAAAAAAAAAAAAACTCCGTTTTTTTCTGAGTAATTGATTTTTTTGGAACTTTTTTTTTTTTTCTGTTTTACTGTCTAAAGTTTTTCTTTTCCTGTTTTTCGGAGTCATTTTTTTTCTGGGAACATCCAACCTGCAAGTGACTCCCATATTTTCAGCAGTGTCCTGATCTTCTCTTGAGTCACCACGTAGCCAGCCTGAATGCATTTCAAATGCATCACCTTGTATCCATGGAGCATGCCATATCTGTCCAACTGATCATGGAGAAACATTGCTATGTCTAACAGATCTGAGTGGTCTTTCCTTCTGAACAACCGTAAAGTCCTCGGGTGCCTGCGTAAAGTCGACAAACTAATGGTAATACCATCTATGTGACCTAAGGACAGGACTATCTCCCAGTGTCTTAAGCCCACATTAAAAGTAAAACTTGATTAAACTAAAGAAGCCGTCCATGTTGTTATAAATCGAACTCTCAATAAAGTAGTGAATGCGTTTACTGTTTCAAATGCTCTCTAAACTAAAAATTAGTCAGTAAATCAGAAAAAAATACTCAGAAAAACCAACCGTGAAAAAAAATTATTCAGAAAAACCAACCATGAAAAAAAAAAATGCAATGTGCTTCCGTACTAAAGTCATATGAAGTTTTCTTGTTAATGTTTGGGTCAGACTGTATTTATTCAGGGCCCTACAGTCGTCTAGTTTCTTGGTTTTAAGAACCTTTATGAACATCAGTCTAAACACTATCTGCAGGTTGAAGTCTCATCTGTGTCCAAACAAGACAACACAGGAGAGCAGTTTAACTGATGAGATTAGATAAATCATTGCTGCACACTTCAGTGCCTCCATTTACAGTCAACTCAACAACGTAGAAACAAAACAACACCACTTGTACCCAATTTACGTAGAGAAAAAAAAATGCATATAATCTGCATATACATTGCACAAAAGGCATATTGCGCAGTGAGAATTTCACAATCCCTGCAGCTTCAAGCAGCATTGTTTTTACGTTTGAAAGAACAAACAGACAAACCTTTCAAACTGCTGACAGCCAGTTAATGAGCCATATGTAGAAGCTGCATCTAAAACTTGTCTGTGTTTGTCTCCTCCTGCAGTTGAACTCAAGAACTCCACCATGCACTGGCATCCAGTCCACTATGGTGCTGCTGTGTCCGTCGGAACCAACTTCTTGTTCAACCCGGCGCAGCAGTCGCTGAAGCCACATCAAGAAGGGACCTACTTCATGTACATGGAACTCAATGTAACCTGCACCTTCAATTGCAATGCGGGCCTCTTAAGCGTCAGTGTGGGCGATAAACTCACGTGTACGTTGAGGCTTCCAGCTACAACAAGTTCAACACCTGTGAGCAAGAAGTGCTGGGCAGTGAGCCAGATGAATGGAAAGAAACTGGTCATGCAGATGACAGTGCATGGAGCGGAAATGAGGTACTGGAGACTGGAGTCAACGGGCTCAGGATTTGGGATGTTCCTTGTGGACTAATATGGACATTGTAGTGCGACTGTTGTCACCGTGGTGCAGATGTGTCCTGACCTGTGCTTCATACCTAAAAAAAAAAATGTTTCTTCAAGTGCATGTGGGTGAAAACGGGGCACACACAAACTTAAAGGTGTAAGACAATTTCTTCCTCTCACATACAATTTAAGGAGAAGATACAGAAAGGACTAGACACTCATTCCATGTAAATATGAATATTTGTTGCACTGCATGTGATATATTTATTCAGTAATATTTATGTGCTGTTATTTATATTCTAATACTGTTGCCATTTGTTTTCGATACAAATGTATTTTCATGGAGATGCCACTACATTAGTGCTGAAGTGCAATATGTTGTTTTTTAAGCAGCCTGCATCAGGTCAAGAGACATCACAGCTCTTGTTTTATTTATTTGAAAGACTTGGAAGCTCAAAGAAACGACGTGAGATCATTTCTGTTACCAAACTCCAACTTCCAAGTTCCTCAGGGACCTCATTAAGATCTGCTGTAGGCACGGCTTTTCATCTCTTCTGCCAAACGATGAGCTACACAAAATGAACAAACAAAACAACAACTGCTTTTACATATGTATCTGTTGAGAAACTGTTTATACGTCCTATGGACAAACTACACACTGTTGAATGTATTTTTTTTTTACCATGATCCATATTAAACATGGACATATTTATGGGTGCGGTGGGCACCGAGTTCATTTTCGGGAAGTGGAGAGAGCGGTTGGTAGCTGTGAAAGTGATAGTGGCAATATATGAAATGGAATATGTTGTAAGTTTATAGGTAAAGGAAAGTTCCCTGCTGTTACGCAGCCTGTACCGGGAACTGCATGTACATCACTTCCTGTTTATTTACCATGTATGTGGTTGAGAACTAAACACGAACACCGGAAAATGACAAACACACATTAAATTAATTGACTCCGAAAATGCTTCAGTGTCATTTGCCACAACCTAAATTTTTGATGACGATAGTTGGTTTTGGGGTTAGTTAGTTATTTCCAAAGACACAAATGTGTCAGTGAGTGTCCTAAAAACTACATAAAGACCAATAAGTGCAAGGATTTATATGCAAGATTATAATAAAAAACTAATTCAACATTAAAGTTCAAACATAAGCTTTTTCTTGCTACCAAATCGAATTTAATCCAATCTATTCTAGTATAATCTTCAAACCTATAGATCAAGTTATGAGGTGTATTTGTATTATTTACTTAAAACAGTAATATCTGCATTATTTTTTTAATAACCAAAATTTAAACAACAAACGTGAAAGGGCACAGTCATCATTAGTGAGGCAACACTAATAGTGATACAGTAAATCATTGAAATCTGCACTCCCCTTCAGCCTTGAGGAGATTTGGTGAACACCTTTGTTCCTACAGCTTCCTACAGCTTCACACACACACACACACACACACACACACACACATATATATATATATATACATACACATATATACATACATGTATATGTATATATGTGTATATGTATATATATATACACGTATATATATATATATACGTGTATACATATACACATATATGTGTGTATATATATGTGTATATGTATACACATATATGTGTATATATGTGTATACATATACACATATATACATATATGTATGTATACATAAACATATGTATATGTTAACAAGGTAAACCCCTAAAATAAAGAAATAAAGGCTCTAACTGCAAAATTTGTAACTAATTTAAAGCTCAGCATTAATAACATGTTCTAACTAGTGTTCATATGTCTTGCCGCCTTTGTTCAAACATTGCTACACATGGCATGCACTTGTGTCCTTGTGCATGTGTCTGAGAGGTGAAAAAGTATTCCATATTCAAAGCATTTGATATGCAAATATCAATTATATTATACTATACCTTTAAGCTGAACATAAACACCTATATAAACACAGCGAGTGAAGTGAATGCTGCAGGAAATGAACACGTACTCTGTTGCTTTCATGCTTGAGCTGCAGAACAAAAAAAAAAAGGTCTTGTTTGTGTGTTTGTTTCACTCGGATGCACAGATGTTTATCTGCCTCTCAGAGCAGGAAATGACCCAAATCTGACAGCGGCATCTTTCCATTTACTGAAAACGTTCTCAGGGCTGACACACAGTTAGCTGTCTGTCTACCTGTCCATGCAGTTTCCTGCAATTTTATCACGTATTTTGCTTTTTGGAATTTGTACTTGACTGTCTTGACTTGTTGGACATGACTGGGTTTTTCCATTAGACACTGCTGCTGCTGCTGCTGCTGCTGCTGCTGCAGCGTTGGTGCAACTTTCCCCGGTGAACTGAGAAAAGAGCTGAGTCACCGATACCAACCTCAGAACTTCAGCACTCTTCATCCTCTCCTAAGTGCATCCTTACTCAACCACATCCTCCCCCTCTCTCTAACCCAAACTCTTAATCTAATCCACCTAAAGCCAAATCTAAAATCAAGGCTTAACCCTCAAAAAAGCTCTTTAAGTTGTCGTCACAAAGATGTTTTTTTCACAGCCTACTACTATCTCACACACACACACACACACACACACACAGGTTCACACAGCTATCCTTTTAAGGTCCCTGTATTGACTTCACTCTAACCTTAACCAGTAACCTGTTAATGCCTAACCTTTGCCTTCATTTTAACCACAATTCAAATCTTAGCCCTAAACTTTAACCAGTTCTTCAAACGGAATCCGGTTCTGCCTTTTTTGGGGGAACGAAAATGAACAAATAACGGAAACTAAAATTGAAAGAAAATCTTTGTGAACTGAAATGAAAATAAAGAAACGATAACTAACCGAAACTGAATTGTGTGTTCAGAAAACTGACTGAAACTAAACTAATTGTAGCGTCTTTTAAAGCTTTTATTTCATACCTTTCATGCATAAGCCTTTAGGGTTTATAGGAAATGTATTTATTTTTTTCTCTGCTGGCAATTTTGAAAGGTTGTATTGTTTTTTAACTTCTGAGACTCCTGGCACACAAGCAATCATTATTATTATTAGCATTTATCATTATTGTTATTATTATTATTATTGTTCATGTTGTGATGTTCATATGAGTGAGTGAGTAAGTGATGACTTATTGTGACCTTTTTGAATCTTGCACCTGGGAAATACAAAAAAAACGTAAGCATTTACAAAATTAAGAATAAATTAAAACAAACTCATTTTAAAAACTAAATAAAAACTATCCAAAACTATTGATTGGGACCAGGTTTTGGTCTCCATGAGGACTACTGGTCCTGACAAGGTCAGTGTTTATGCCAGAAAAGGTCCTAAAAACACACACACGCACTCATCTGCTCATCTGTTATGTGACATCTGTGAGCAGAAAAGGAATTTGTGTGATCTCCTTATCTGTCCAAGAGATCTTATCAGGAACTGATGGTACCTCAAGTTTAGTTTGATCAACTGTAAATTTATTAACATGAAAAAACAAAGTATGTTACATGATATCAAGTAGGATATGATCTGAATATCAGATACTTTTCTTTCTTTTTACGATGTGTCACACCATGTTTACTGTACATTGCATATATTAGATATATATAAAAAAGAAGATGATCATAGCATCGTGTGTAAATGAACACAAACCCAGACATACATGTAGAGTCTGATCACACATGTCATTATTTTTTCCCTAAGGAAATATCATAAAGGCCCCCATGAAGTTGTCTGCAGGTCCTGGTCGCATTCGCTGTATATTCTCCAATGTGACGAATATTTTATCCCCACTCTGCAGGTGGAAAATCCCAGCAAGGAAGCTGTTCCACATGTTCTCCCCGGCTGATGTCTTACTTGTCGGTTTTGGGTGCCGGCAGCGGAAACTTGAGAGGAAACATGGCACAGAGATGTCTGGAGTGAAACTCACGGAGAAGACAGCGTGCACTCATGTCAGCTTCAATGCAACAAACAAAGAATGAAAGTGACTAACCTTTTTGATCTCATCAGTTCTAACGATTCACCGTAGGCACTTGTGTTTTTCATGACTTTGTGCAGGATAAGGGAACACTCCACTGCTGCGTTCAGTTGCACTTTGGAGTACAGGTAGTAGTAACCGTCCTTCTCGACCAACAGTTGACCCTTGTCGTAGCCCATATTGTGTGTAACGGCATCACCACTGTTGTGTATCCACTGCACCACATTGTTTTCCCCGACAGGACTATTGGAGCCTTTGATAAAAAGAGATTGAAAAATCAAAACCATGAAATAAATTCAACTATTTTGAACAAAATTTAGGTGGCGTGTGAGCGCTGACCCATGAGATGAGCGAACGGCCTTTCCTGGATCTGTTGTGGTCGCACTATGGCAATCTCATTGATCTCTGATGGGATAAAAGCAGGAGAAATTGATAAATCGATTTATGTGAAAAAAATAAATAACCAAAATAATTTTGTGATAAGAGAGAGATATTAATAACCTTTAGATCCCACTTGACTCATTAAGTTGGCAATCTGAAACGTTAAAAAAAGAGTCAAACAACCCACGTACTGTAGCTCAGACAGTGACAGAGTAACCAGTTAACATACTGCACACTCTTACATACCTGCTGGCCAGATGTTTTAGGATTGGACCAGTTCAAGTAGAAATGATGAGAGTCACTGAGGGCCTGCAGTGAGAGGAAGACAAAAACTAAACCGAGAGAATAATAAACTAAATCTGTGTGTTACATGCCAACTTTCTCTCTTTTGGCTCCATTTAAAAAGGACTGGAGTCATTTTTGTTATTCTTCTTTTCATCACTTCAGCTTTTTCTGTCCTCTAAGGTTTGATTTTTGTTTTTTGACAGCGGTGCACATCAGAACTCCATAACATGAACAAACCTGATGCAAACGAACAGTATTATGAAACTGTCTTTGGAAAGTGAAGCCATAATGTGGGTTTTAGAGAGATAGCAAAGGGAAGTAGAACTAAAAACAGAGTCCATCTGACACATTTTTATCAGGGTGAAACTTAGAGAGCAGACGAGAGACATAGGGAAATTCTAGAAGAAAGGGATTTTTCAAAATGCTTTCTCTCTCTCTTTACACAGACAAACAGACACACATGCATCATCATGCTCACCTCTGTTTTCTTGTGCAGTACGTAGATGAAAAACCCCTGCAGAACAAGTCCCAACATGGTCAGAGCCACCAGCAGGAGGAGAAACTTTTGGCCTACTCTACCCCACAGTGGGTCCCTCTTCCTGGGCATGGAGACAAAGTCTGGGTGACTGTCCACCACAAACACTTGGGGGCAGACTCCCACGTCGCCCTCTGCCATGTCACCAAATCACAACTCCACCTGGGACGCCGAGGCTAATTGTTGAGGGCTCTGATTTGGGCAAAGAATTGACAGAAACAGGATTAGGGTTAGGTAAATCAAACGAAGAAGGAACAGAGAGACAAATTAAAGGAGAAACTACATTAAAAAAAGAGTTTTCTGTCCTCTGCTCACAATAGGAATGTGTAATGCAACCAGCACCTGGGAAACAATGCCATTTCTGCACACTGAAATTACTGCAGACACGCAAGAAGACAGCTGTGGCAGGTCCTGTGAATCCATCTCCTGCATTTTGTCCATGGCATTTTAAGGGAGATTACCTTGGCTTCTTGCACCTGATGCTCCTCCACAGCTCACTCAGCCTCCCAGCAGCTGAGTGTAGTTTTGAAGCTGTTTTGAAATACAACAGCAGAGAAAACAACGTCCTGAAACACAGTTTCTATTTTCTATTTTAAAATTCCGTGTTTTAGCGTTTCTCGATGCCTCACCTTCTGAAACAAATGTCCTCTGACTGCACCAAGTGGAGGTTTCTGTCCTCCCTCACCTCTTGTGTGTGCTCGCCTGCTGTCAGCTGTCACTAATATTGCTTTTTAAGCACGCTCAAGTAAGCAGGAAATGAAGATGACATGGGGAAGAGGCAGTGTTAGAGTGAGTAGTGTGTGTGTGTGTGTGTGTGTGTGTGTGTGTGTGTGTGTGTGTGTGTGTGTGTGTGTGTGTGTGTGTGCGTGTGTGGGACACTCCCCAAAACTGCTGAACATAGTTATCGTCCCTCAGCTGACACTTCCTTTTCTAGCACTTCAATTTCTCACCCCTTGTGTCTCATGTTTGACAGAACGCTTCTGGGTTGTTTTCTCAGCGTATGGTAACTTTCTTTTTTTCTGTGTGTCTTCTGAGAAACTCTCTGACTCAATTTTTCAGGGTTATATCAAACGAATATCGGACAAAAGAATTCACACCAAATGCACTATTTAATCTGCATTTTAGACTGAGCATCACTGTGACACTAAAGCAGTTTCCCCCTTATATAACCCCCGTTATGTGCTGAGGATTGTGGCTGATCCTTTTTTCCCTTAATACAACAAGAAGATCTTAATTACACTCATAATTTGTTATTTCTGCATAAGGCAACAAGACTTTTGTATCTTGAACTCCCATCTGAGTGAACTTTATCTAATAAAGATGATCAAAATATAGAGACACCATTTGGGTGTCTGTAAAGCTGATGAAGTTATATTTAAGGTAAGGGTCCAATGCGTTTTATTTAGCAATATTAAGTTGCTTTGCATATCCTACAACCTGTGTATTATATGTACATTTATATATACTGTACATATACATCTTTCTGTACGGCCACAACATTAAAATAGATGACTGGTTTTTAAATATTGTGGCTGATCTATGCAACTGTTTGTGGCAATATTATGAGCAATATGTTGATTTTAGGAACTTGGTCATCTAACATCAGTCACAGCAGCGTGCAGTGATTGAAGCCTCGTCTCTCACAGATAAGAGTGAATGAAGAAGGCAGTGAATGTGGCCACGCGTTTTTGTTTTTTTTCCCCTCCCTTGATTACGGTCACTGCTTTGTTCAAGTGTTGCCACACTTGGAGTATTCTTGTCATGTTCCTTTTTTTTTTTTTATTACATATGATTTATCGGTACTCATTTTCTGCTTTGAGAAAAACAATGTGACTTTTCCTGCTTTATTTTTTTTTTTACAGGGAAATTCCACTTTATGTGCTAATTATAGATGCTTCTTTTTCTTGTTTTATCCATGCTTGTTTCATCACTTCACTGAAATCATGGTCAAACTCGTGGTAATTTGACCCTTGCCTTGGTTGTTGTAGGCGGCGGAGGAGGAGGAGGAGGAGGAGGAGGAGGAGGCCGTTTGAAATGACAGGCTCCATATGTCGAAACTACACAACATATATGTACACTGGCTTACTTGCCACACACACATTAGTTCCATAGCACTACACTGACTTAAATTAATCACCTGGAGACTTACTCTTAGCATAATTCATAACTACTATTTATCCCATTCTTTTGCTGTTTCCTAATCTAAAGCCAAACATTACCACATCATAGTGACATGTTTTTATGCAGGTCCCCACAGCATGAGTAATAACTGGACCACAAAACCATACACAGAGACACAAATGCACTTTGAACATCGCATTCAGTGGGGGATAAAAATAACAGGAAGGACAGATGGAAGTCAACCAGAGTTTTGCTGTTACTGTTACGCACACAGGTATGAATCACAAAAATGAACAGTCAAATCATCACTTTTCATAAACTTGGCTTCCTCATTTGGCCCGCTGTTGCTTTACTGTATCTTCCACGTTATAAATTCCCATTTTACGCACATGTCCCTAAGTGAATTGCAGTTTTCGCAACAACACATCTTATATCCTTCCCATTTTCTCTGTCACAAGCTGCCAGTGGGTGAATTTCATCAGCCGATTGTTATCCGTGACACGTTTGTCGTTTTCTCTGCAGTAAAAAGCAGTAGTGTGGAATAACGTATTACGCGGTGGCTTAATTGTGTTTGGCTGCATCAGTTTTCAAGGTTGTGGTGTTTGCTCATTCAACTGAACTGAGCCATTGATGTTATTCCTAACATCTGTACTGTTTGTAATACGACAAGTCAAAATGTCTGCTGTAAAGAAAAAAGAAAAAGTGGATACTAGGGATGGGATGATGGCACTTTTTTGTGTCTGATACTAACTTGAGTATCTATAAAGACGATATTATTCCAATACAGTCATTTTTGGCCATTTATGAACTATGAAGCCGTTAACAACACATTAGTGCTGAGTCATTTCAAAGACATAATTCTTCACCCATGTAACAGCCCAAACATGACTCAACTAAAATGCTTTTTTAAAATAAAAATGCGATATACAGGATTTTTGAATTGTATAGATTAAAGTCATAATTCTGAGACTGATCTTTGACTTTTGTTTTCTTTCTTTAAAAAAAAGAAAAATGTGTGTGTTTCTTACACAAATGTAATCTCAATGTCACTGTAACTCATGGATGCATTATAAGAACAGTCCTTATAGTACATCCATGGCGTATGGAAGGTGCTCTATCCAGGTTTTAGAATAGATTCCATGGTGTTATTGTATCAGGGTGATCGAGACCTGAGCTCCAAGCTGATTGGAGGGGCTTTGCTACTCTTCGCCCTGTGATTGGTCCGCAGAGTTACCCTTGTTCCGCGTCCTCCGTCCAATCAGAGCGTCGCAAAGTTCTCGTGCGGAAGAGAGGACGGAGAAGGAGATGGCTGAAGTTAGGTAGCGCTGTGTTTGGGAATAATATCTTCTCCATGGAGCTTCTCAGCAGGAAGCAGGGCAGCCGGGGTCGGCTGTTTGTACTCGCTGTTGTTTGCGGGCTGTGTTTAGGGTCCGTGCGCTGTTTCGGACCGAGTCAAGACAGCGAGTTCACGTTTATGCTACCTGCCGGAAGATCAGAGTGTTTCTTCCAAACAACAATAAATAATGGTTCGATGGAGGTCGAATTTCAGGTAACTGCGCGCGCGCGCTTGTGTATTCTTGTGTACACGACATTTAGGGACACCGGGTCGGTGCTGACGACAGACCGTCCGTGCTCCGACTGCTGCAAGAGGTCCACGACTGATACTGGTTATTCTATGACCGATGCAGGTTTTTTTTTTTTTTAGAAATCAGGACCGTATGATATATAGAACATGATTTGTCAAACTGGCTTACCTAAATGTGCAGTGTTGTGTGTGTGTGTGTTAAAATGTGACTTCTGATGGTGAAGCTGCAGAGTGCAGCAAATGGAGGACTCAGGAAACTATGGTGGCCTTTGCGTGTCAAAAAGGACGTGAAAACTCTCCACTGTCTAAGATGTTAACGCCTTCATTATTTGTTTATGCTTTGTGTTCAAGTGGGTGGAGTGTTCCTTCATCATTCTGCATAGTAATCTTATGCTTCTAAATGCAGTCTGTTGTACGAACATGTTGGTGCGATATGACGCCCTCTGTAAGACCACAGATATTGGTTACAAAACTGTAATTAGTATACATATTTTAAAGCAATTATACACGTAAACAAACACCATGTGCCATTTAACAAAAGCTGTGTTTCCACCAAGTGACCTGTGTTTCCATTAGTAATGGTACCAAAATAACTGGCCCCAGCTGTTCCATTCATTGGTACCCTTCTCTTTGGGTACCGGAGTTAAATGGTACCATACGATCGGAGCTCCTCCCACTACAGTCAGCTGATTGGGCATCAGAAAAACATCACTCCTTTGTGACTGGTGTAAATGTCCCATGAAAGTCGATGCACATACATACAAAGCTTGACGTCTTGAGACAAACGGCCATAGACCGAGCAGAAAAAAGAGCTGCTGGGCGACCTCCATTGTTGTTGTGTTGTGTCATGTTCAATGCCGTTACGCAGCCCTCGGGCACAGTCCACGCCCCTCCTACCAAGTAATGGTACTGTTCTCCAAACCGCGCTGTGCTGCACCACACCGAACCGTACCATGATGGAAACACAGCAAAAGTGACGTGTATCTGTCTGTGAAACCATGCAGGCCTGATGGATGGAGGGCAGCTGAGAATGTCACAGAGGGACCTCTCACACTTTGTTGAGTGACTGTTGGGTTCATTGTCATCTTCCTGACCAAGGCTCTTCTTGCTCAGTTACACAGCTTAGCTAGATACCATTAAGAGTCTTGGTGGTTCTCTGCCTCATCATATTTAAATTGTGTTTGACAGATGGATGCATGTTGTTAATGTGGAAAAACGTTGTTACAGACCGATCGCTGTTAAAAGTAGCTTTATCCATTTAACCACAATTACCTGAGCAAAAACTAATGAAGGTCTTACCACTCTCTTAAGCCATTTGTTTGCACAGGATCATGTGTCATCGTGTAAAGTCTTACTCATCTGACGTGTGTTTGTTTAGTGGGCGAGTCTTAAAGACCACATTATGGTCTCTCATGCAACAGGGTTTTAAGACTGCTTGATAATGTTTAGCCGGGTGAAAGTACACACACCATATACAGTAACTGCAGTGTGAAGTAAAAATAAAATAAAATGAAATGAGGAGAAAGTCCTGCTGCTCTGTGTGTACAGTATGTGCTTGTGTTTCCTTCCAGGTGATTGCAGGTGCTGGTATGGATGTTGACTTCACCATCATCTCTCCAGGAGGCGTCCAGCTCATCGCTGATGCTCGACGGTCTGACGGGGTTCACCTGTGAGTGCAACCTCCACACTTGATATGTTTCAGCCGTGTTGGATCTGTCTGTTTGACTTTGATCTCACTCTCTGTTATTTCCAGTGTGGAGCCTACAGAGCCGGGAGACTATCAAATCTGCTTTGACAACAGCTTCAGTCGCTTCTCAGAGAAGATGGTGTTCTTCGAGATCATCATCGAGGGTCAGGCAGGAGATGTGGCTGGAGAGGATGACTTGGCGGATGTAGAGGACCCCGATGGAAACCTGCTCGAGTATAAGCTAGACGACATCCGGGTGAGATGCACGTTTATGGTTTACACGTTACTTAAAAAAAGAAAATCTACAGTTGACAGTTGATTTGTCAAGTCCAGTGGGGAAAAGATACTGTATCTGCAAGCAAGAGAACAGGGTCATGAAGGAACAAACCATGGTGGCTTAAAGACAGAATAAAGACGACTCGAGTTTTTCTGGCTCGTGTAGCACTTGGAAAGAAATCATACTTGCTTTGGTTTGAAAACCTAAATCACTCTCTGTCTTTGTTCATGAACAATTAAATCAGTGCAGCTGATGCCCTGTCTATTTGTTCCCCTTACATGTGTAACAGTTTAATTATTTACAGTAACTAATTATGTATTGGCAAACATACACTTGACTCGTAGGTGCCGCTTTGATTCCTCAATCACCAAGTTAAGAAAGAGTCATGCGAAGGGGTTAGCACTTTTATTTTCACTTGCCGTACATCCAAGTTACATTTCCGTCTACATGATGTCCAAGCTTCTTTCAGATCAACAACACAACACAGAAATATTCCCTTGATGTTCCAGGTCGTGAATGACAATCTCTCGATTCAACGTAACACAGGCCTGGCGGTCAAAAAAAAGCCTTTTTACACCAAACCTAGTACAGCTTCTAACGGACACGTCAACCCACAAAACTGCTTGATATTTTCCAGTAACCCTAAACTAAATTAACTCAATAGTTGCTCCTACAAATACAAATTTCCAGTTTGTGCCCTCCTCCCTCTCACGCATACACGCCTAGCACCATTCAGGGTGAGGCCACTCATTACCCTAACCTTAACCATCACAACTAAATGCCTAACCCTAACCCCAAAACCCTCTCTTTAAAGCCCTTTAAAGGGTTGACAGAATGTGAGCCCAAATGTCCTCACTCTCTTAGGTTAATTGTTATATTGTTTTGGTCCTTATTAAGAAACCCATTCAAGAACACACACACACACACACATACACACATCTTATCTTCTGCTTGATATTTTTCTTTTTATAGTGCTTCAGTAAGTTAGATGTTGTATATCTCTTTTTTTAAATGTCCAGACTTTGTCCGGGATAATATTATGTATTATACGTACTACAACTTAAATCAGGCATGTCCAAAGTCCGGCCCGCGGCTTCAGTTTTATAATGTATTATTTATGGCGAGGGATGGACTTGGACAAAAAATTGACCTTGTACGTTGCGTGTGGCTCAGCTGGTAAGGAAACCCGGTTTTGAAACCCCCCTGTGACAGACATGCACTCATCTCATATTATTATATTTCACAATGATAATTGTGACAATGAAAATTAAATTTTTATAAAACAGTGCATGTAAATGTTACTGTTAAAGAGAAAAAAAAAAAAAAAGGGCCATTGGCCCCCATAAATCTTCAGATTATCATTTTAACTTTAGACACCCCTGACTTACATAAAACACAGTCTGTTTCTGGACTGAATTTTGTGTGATATATCTTAAATGTATGAAATGTATGAACCACAATCTATAAGTTAAATATTAAATGAATGAAACAGGTGTAGTTATTAAAAGGACATTGACCTGATTGATCAACCCAACCTTATAATCGGTCTACCTCTACTGCCCTTCAAGTATATCTCGTTCCTCAGACTCAGTCAGTTTGACATATTGCTTCATAATCTTTCTTTATAGTGATGTGATATCATGTAACTCGCCCTGCTGCTGTTAGCACAAGATAACACAATGTACACATCACATCAGGAAGTATGCTCTTCTAACACCAGAGTGACGTGTGTTGATAGCTATAGAGCTGGAATGTTTTTTTTTTTACAGGCTCATTTATGTAAAAATAAACAAAGAAAGAGCACAAAACCACATCTCTTATCCATTTTTCGTATGTCATCAGCAGGGGCAAACTGGCAGGGGGAAGTGGGAAAGCTTCAACTGAACAAGTCATGCACTGGTGGTTTCTGGGTTTATGGGCTTTGCTGACGGCTGATTCTTTTTCTTCATGTGTGGCAAAATCAGAAAATTAGCGCTAGAAAATAAGCGACACTTTTATTGAGATCAGTAACAGAGCGTGTGATAACAACTGTAAGCTCTGGTTTGAAGACCGCCTTGTCGTCTGGCTCCAATCGTCTAACTTCTCTCCTCAGGAATCCATGGACTCTCTGCACAAACGCTTGGAGCGTAGTTGGCAGATGCAGATGGTGTTGCGGGCCTTTGAGGCGCGGGACAGGAACCTCCTGGAAGATAACCTTTGGAAAGTCTCTTTCTGGTCCTGCGCCAGCATGCTGGTGATGCTGTGTGTGGCCTTCACTCAGGTTAATAGATTAGTAGCACTTGAGCACACTTAAGAACAACATGAATCACAAAGCAGCACAACATGCTCTCCTGTCTGTGTCCACTCCCAGGTCTACACTGTCCGGAAACTGTTCGATGATAAGCGGAGGGTCTGCACGTAGAGAAGACATCGTGATGCGCATCAAGACTGGGCTGGGAAGCAAGGCGCGATGTGTATACTTTCTTTTTTTTTCTTTTTTTGTCACGACATGAATAGTAGCGATCAACTTCATCACTCCTTTGACATTTTTACATGAACTGTTTACAACCTGTCTTTGAAGGGTATCCACGTAAGGGAACGAGAAATTCCAAATTGGCCATTTCATTTTATTTAATGCCATTTTTACCACAAACCAATGAGAACATCCTTTTTTTAAAAAGTCACGATTCATGTCAACAGCGCCACAGAGGTTGTGTTGCTGCTGAGCCTCTGTTTCTGATACAGTTTGAGGATTTCTGGGGGATTTTTGGCCAAAGGTGAAATGAACCTAATTATGGGTTTAAGGTCAGTTATACAGCATCACTCAAAAAGTAATCTAAATAACTTCTAGTTTGCTAGTTTACAAATAATAACAGTAATAATAATAATAATAATTTGCAATAGTCACTGGTGTATTGGTTTTTCCTGACATTTTTAGTGCAGACGTTGTGTTGATGGTTTGTCAAGTGATCCAAATGTGTCCTTGGTTGTCATTATTACCATTTATTTTTCTTTTCTGAGGGATGTTACTGATTTGTTTCTGTGTGCCAGAAGATGTTAATGTTGGCAAATTAGAATGTAGATAAACTGGGAATATTTCCAGTGACGTACTGTATGTGTGTTGGTGACTCCTCCACACGCACACAGTATGAATATGTTGGTTCAGGTGATACAAAATTGTGAATTGAACAAAAAGTTGCTTTTATTCCGTTTGTTTACAAAGTCGACAACATGTGACATTTGGTTTGTGCTCGTAGACCCATAGAGTGATTTGTTGTGTTTATAATCAGGTTTTCATGGGTGTCATTGAGATTAATAAATACATTTTTACACAGTAGACACTGTGTGATGAGAAGGGTTTTTTTTTTTATTAGACTTGAAACTGAGAGCTAAAAATGCCTGATCTCTACCTCCATCTTGTCCCATTGCTTGTGTCCTCTTCTGTCACACCAACTGTCCTCGTGTCCTCCTTCACAACCTTTATGAACCTCCGCCCGGCAGCTCCATCTTCACCAGCCTGTGTCCTTGCTTCCCTTCCACCTGCTCGCTTGCACACACAATACATCTACCTTCCTTCTCTCCATCAAGTCAGCCACCTCGCTCCCTGAACCAGTCATGGTCCTTACATTTGAAGCACCTCGCCTCGCTGCCTCCTCACACACCTCCCCCCTCTCCTGTTCTATCAGTACACTGTTGGTCAATATCACCAATGGTGGTCATTGTTAACTCGGGCCGCCACCGTTCTGGTATGGCAGAATTGACGCAATTGAGCATGTGACCTAATGTATGTGCATTTTATTTAGTGATATTGATGCTAGGGTTGTCTGACCTCATCAAACTCTTACTGTAACCTTTTACACAAACAGCGTTCATGTCACGTGACGTTGAGATGCAACGACATCCTGTGCGGTATGTATACTTTTATGAGACTTGGACTTTTCTTACGTTTAATTGTCTTACAGTGGGCAGACATTTCAAGTGAGAAAGGTGTTTATTTATAGATAAAAAGAAAAACACGACAATCAGTATACAGTATACATTCAATGCTAGAAATACTGTGCAAGCCAAATAACTCACATGTATGTACAGTGATTACAAGTATGTTTGCAGGAAAAATATTTTTACATCATGCACATTGCTTTTCAGCCTCATCATTCTTCTTTTGGTGTTTTAGTGGACATTTCTCCTGGTTTTAATCATCCCCCCTAAAATCTGTTTAATCCCTGCAATCATTTATACCCATTATTTCTCCATCTTTCCCTCCTTTTAAAGGTCACACGTGTCCGATGCAAGGAAAACCTGTACAGCTGAGTGTCTCTTTAGGGTTCCTGAACTCCAGTGCCGTGCCCGTAAACGTGGCGTCGCCTCCTACAGCTCCTGCTGGCTGAGCCACCCAGGTGTGAGGGGGCAGCAGCAGCTGTTTCACTCACCAGTGGTTGGGTCTGGAAGGGACTTGCGGCGGTCGCCTGTGTGAGAAGAGGACAAGAGGACGACGGTGAAAATTTGCAGTGGGTGTGGGTAACACACACACACACACACACACGCACACGCACACGCACACGCACACACACACACACACACACAGGCAGCAAACACAATGGAGAGGGAAAAGTGAGAAGTGGAATTGCATACCTTTATTCATCCTTGTGCACCACGACAACACCAGAAGCAATATGCAACACTAGCTTTACTCTACGTTGCCATCGGCAACCACAGTTACCATGGTGACCCACAGCTCCATCATACAGTAAGGACAGAAGGCCACGCCAGGCTGAGTACATTCTTTGCTTTGCTCTCTCTCTCTCTGCTTTGAGGCAAAGGAGTCGGATTTGTGCACGGTTTGTATCACATGTACTGTTTTGTTTATTTAGTGATATTAAATAACAGTACCTTGCATGAGTCTGATAGCAAGAAGAAGCACCCAAAGCCACACCTCATCTTTTCCATGCTTTTATTCAGTCCATCACTTTTTGCAACCTCTGGAAAAGAGGCTCCTTTTTCTGACATGATGTTTAGTTTTGATGGTGTGTGTTTTTTTTAAGGATTACAAAGACATCTCTGCTCATGGCCCTTATTCACTGAGTAATGAGAGGTAACTGTCGCAGGACCTTTGGCTGGGCAAAGCCATCTACTGAATAATTCTGAGCGATGCATAATATGACTTCCCACTGCTGCAGCAGCTTTCCTCATCCTGCCTCCTCCTACACCTCATGTTAAGTTGGTCCGCTGTGAGTAAATAATGAATCCTTTTCATACTCTGGGAAAAAATGATTTAAAGTAATCAAGCTAAATGTCTAATTTTAATAAACTAATTTGAGCACTTGCTTTGAAAATCGACCAGAAATGATGAGCAAAGAGACTTGAAAAAAGTGCTGCTTACTTGATGAGGTGCTTAGTGTGTAAAAACATTAGCAAGTAAAATGAGGTCTAAAACTCCCTTTGCCATGATATAAAGAAGCTACGAATCATACATTATGAGACACAGTTGGATTCGAATAAAAACAAAAAGGTTGCGAGTTTTACGCCGACAAAATCATCAAATTCATCCCTTTTCATAAACGTGAAAGCCAGAGGATGTCATCGTGTGCTTTGTTAAAAAAACAATAAACAATAAAAACAAACCTTCACGAAATTACACAAGTACATACATAATGCATCAGAAATGCACAGACTGAAACAGCATCAGGAAATTTAAATGTGTAAACCGAAAGAAATCTAGTCAAGCAAGGAAGGCTCTGAAGGACGAATGACAGTGGGCCGGTTTGGAGCAGCCGGGGGTCTTCTGCTGCAGGAAGAGAGGTGAGAGAGAGGGGAGGAGGGGAAGGGGAGCGAGGGAGGGAGGGAGGGAGGAAACATGCAAGGCAAAATATGATGAGAAAGTCATGCACCACTGATGCCCAAACCACCAAAAGTCATGTCATACGGAACAAGCCTTCACCAGAAACGCCAAAGCCACAAGGAGCCTTAGATTGTGTGTATGTCTCCACACAGTACATGACGGGTTTTACCTGGGAATCCCCGGTGGCAGCGCAGGCGGCACACGTGCCGGCCTTGATGGGATAAGGGGCACACTGGCAGAGTTTGGATCTCCAGGGTAAGCCGTTTGTCCCGGTGGAGGCCCAGGTCGCGAAGGCACGGGTGGTCCACCGAACGCTGGCGAGGGGTTGCGTGGCGGTGCCGGACCTGGGTTGGGCCCCCTGGCGGCCGGGGGTCGGGTGGGTGGGGGTGCTGTTGCGGAGGCAGGACGGGAGGCTGGAGGACTGAGAGACCAGGGCAGCACTTGTTAGAACATCTATTAAAACGCACACTAAGAATATTTCCCTCCCTGGTGAAGTGACATGAGCTCATAATGAAATATCAGTATGCCGTATTGATTCATTTTTCATATGTACTCTATTGCCTCGTGTGAGCTTTTCTGTCTTTTATCCATTATTCTGTACAGCACTTTGTTTGCTTTAAAGTGCTTTACAAATAAAGTTGGATTGGATCATTTCAAAATAAAAGTGCTTGTTTTAATATGCAACAATATTCACAATAAAAAAACCAATCATAGTTATGATGCTAAATTAATCTATTAATTACAAAAAACACAGTGAAAAGACTCGCTACAACTTATTATTATATTATATTGTATATATTATTGTTATTATATTGATATTGTTTGAAGGGCCACATGTGGACCCCAGGACGCAACTTTGAGACCACTGGTCTAACGCCTTCAAAATGAACAACAGAAACAAAAGACCACAGGGGGCGCCACTCCTGACACTTAATCAGGGTGTCCTGTGTGAAACATTGCTTTTGTTGATTCACCAAAGTTTATGATTCTAAATCTTGACAACAAAAAAGCAACACCATTGCATCTATAATTAGAGAACCAGTCATTATCGCAGTTTCTTACCTGGGCTCCTTGGCCATCCAAGTGTCGTCTACTGGTGGAGGCACTGGGGTAGAAATAGTGGTGGTGCTGATGTCTCCAATGATGACCAGGGCCTCTTTGAGAGCGTGGTACATCCTCAGCATCTCATCTCTCCTCTGAGCCTGCTCCGCTGACTCCTCCATCAGACTGCCCTGGTCCCCTGCTGAGTACAGGTAGGCCAGCAGCTCGGAGTGGATGAAGTCCTTCGCCTGGAGAAGAGAGAAGACAAAGCAACGTAGTAAAGACAATAGACTGAGATACCAGACAATTGATTAATTACTTTACAACTATGTTCTCCAGGTTCGATCTGTGCAGTATGACAGACAAAGCAGAGGACGTACACTGTTGATCATGAGGTGCATGATGGTCTTGGGCATGAGGTCTCTGATGGACTTGTTGACGATGCCGATGTAGGAGTCCACCAGGTTGCGAATGGTCTCCACTTGCCGTTCCAGCTGAGGATCCATGGACACGGTGTCGGGAGGAGTGATCGTGTCTTCATTCTCTGTCTGATGAAGTGAGTAAAAATGCAAATCTCTGTTTTTCCATCCACTCGATACCAGGATGTTTGCCACAAAGTGACTGAATACATAAACATGTCATGTGTGCTTTTTAATGCTTCTGTCAAATAGTTAGCAAAGGACCTGAATATTAAGATGAGGGAGGTACACAGAGGATAGCTGTGGCCTAAATATTTGATCCCCAGCTGTGCAACAACAATAGTAGTGAGGGAACACTCCTGCATACCTGGTCCTTCTCTGGGTAAACGCCAGCTCTGAGGAACGAAGCCTTCCAGCTGTCAACGTCCTCCTGAGTGTCACACGCCAGCTCAATCTGACGCAGGTCTTTATACACGTTCCTGTGAGACACACATGTCCAACACCATTCACCGGACGCGCGGACACATACCTGCCAATAACAACGTTGTTTTTAAGGAGAGGGCGCCATCGTTACCTCTGTTCGGTGTTGAAGATGGCAAAGACGTGTTTGCTGGACATGAAGCCTTTCTCCACATCTCTAAGCTTCAGGTTGTCCAGCGGCAGCATGTACTTCTTCTCTTTCTCCTGAAGAAACACACACACACACATAGTGCTTTCAGACGGACGGACAGTTCCGGAGCCTCAGAACAGTGGTGCTTTGAGGCGAAACCAGCGAGCGTTGACACCAGTTTAAGAGGAACCAGTTATGTAGTGATAAATGCTATAAAAGATATAAAAACTAGTATGAATGAATGAAACACAACTTCTCTACAAAGTCACCACCTTAAAAACTTCAGAAAAGGAACATTTCTCTTTTATGTCACAGAGAAGAGGGAAAAACATGTTTACACCCATTTACCGTCCAATCAGCAGCCTTACCTCCTCATCTTTATACCAGGAGAGAGACTCGGCAGTCAGAACAAACCAGTAGTCCTTGGATCCTCCCTTCATGATGCTGATGTTGATGGTGAGCCAGCCTCTGCGGATGACCTGCACAGCAGAGCCCCAACATTTAAGTAAACTGCACCAGACCCCCGCAGAGTAAAGTGGACGTCAAAAGCAAGACGACTAAGACCAATAAATAAAACCGAGGGCTGGGAAATATGGCAGAAACGGCAATAATTCCTGAGCAATTATGTTGTATCTCAAAGTGAGTTTGCACAAACATTGAACCATATCAGACACTGAACCTTTGTTACTCTGATACTAAAGAAAAGGATTTCTTGAAAAATGCGTTGCTATTGAATTATTGCCCGGCCCTAACGAGAGGAAAGTTCAGAGAAATGTCAAAGCAACGCTGGAGACAGAACAAGAGCAACATCACAAACAAAAGTTCACAGTGCAGTCAGACAGACGACAAACCACAAAAAACACAGAGAATCAAAACCAACGGCGGCGGCTCGCTGTGAAGAGTCAACCTTGTCTACATTCTTGTTTTTGCAAGACAGACAGACAGACAAGAAGACAAAGGGAGGAGAGACACACAGGGACAGGGATTAAGCAGACATTTGCACTCCGGCATGGGCTTTGTGACCATGAATGTAGCTCGAAATGTAATTGGAGAATTATCCTCACAGACAAACAAGACAATAGGTCGGATGACACAAATCTGCCATCATAAACTGTGTTTTTGGTTTTCAGACGTCGTCATTTGGAGCCAAAGAGGAGGAAGACAAAGAAGAGGAAAAAAACAAAACACACGTTTAACAGTTGAATGCACATAAAGAGCGGGTCTCACAGGATGTTTTTCATAAATCTGGCTGAAGATGTCTTAACTGATTCACACTGTTAAGGTTTGATATTTTATCATTCTCTAGTTTATTTATTTTATAGTCGTAGTATATTTGTCTGTCTGTCTTGGCCAGAGCCTTCGTGTGACACAGATTTTGAATCGCAATGAGGACTTCCTAGTAATAATAATAATGATGATAACAATAATAACAACAATAATAATAATAATACTACTAAAGGGCATTCATGAGATCACAGCTTCATCAGCCTACATAACCAGCGGGTTTAGTATGCATTAAAAACAGAGCACTTACAGCTGTTTTATACGCCCTGAGAAAGTTAACAGGCGGCTGAAAAGTCTGAACTTTGTATAGATAGAAAGACATTGTTATTCTTGTAAAGTATTGAACTAACTAATTCTGTCAGAGCCTAATAAAGACATACGTTTTCTATTTGTGCGACAGAACGCTCGGTCAAGCCACAATTCCACTTGGAACACGGCATCTGTTTCTCACACTGCATACGCAAGTGTCACGCTTTCACTTCCTCCTACGACACATCTTTTTGTTCTCTTCATGGTGCGATTGACCGCTGACTCCCCCACCCACGCAAAGAGGAAGTGACACGTGAAGGGAAATAAGGGGAAAAGACAGGAGGGGCACTAGACAAGAGTATGTAAATGTGATGCAACAAAGGTCAACGACAGAGACGGCCTGAGACCGTGACAGAAAGAACCCCCAAAAAAACAACAACAAACAACAAAAGCAACTAAATGCCTATGTAATCACCTGATTGGGCATGACTCTCTTCTTGGTAGCATTAGCGGCAGTCCTTTGCTGGGCACTGCAGGACAGAGGGACAGAAGGAATGTCCAAATGAATGAAACTTTGTGTGGACAAATGAGAAGAAACACATGATACTGTCCAACATAAGGAAAATGCTAAGCATTCAAACATCACAACGACAAAACAAAGCAATCGATATATATATATATCTATATATACAGTATATATATCTATCTATATATATATGGATAGATACTGTATATATATAGATAGATATATATATGTACCGGATGTGGAGATCTTCTTCTTCTTTGATATGTTTGAGTAGTTTATGAAAATGTGGTAACCCAAGCGGAACGAGCACTACTGTCCTCTATATGTATATATATATATATATATATATATATATATATATATATATATATATATATATATATATATGTATTTAGATATATACACATGAGGTAGTCCTAGGTTTATCAGGTATATTTATATTCATAGTAAAGTAACAAATGATTATTTGTCAACATATTTCATAAAAACAATGCAACCTGTTTTGTTATATGCTTCGTTGAACAGTGATGAGGTAACACCACCAGAGAGCATTGACAAGTCTATTTATTTATTTATTTTTTCAAGAAAATGATCTAAAATGTCCACCTGTGTTTCATAAAACCTTAAAATGACAACATTCTCAAATGTCTTGTTTTAACTACAGAACACAGTGAGGAAAATATTCTCATTTCAGAAGAAAAATGGAGAATCTGTTTTTGTTTTTTTAACCCTTAGTGCTCACGTGGCACGGATCAGGTGCACCCATGGTAAATTGCCGTGGGAATAATACACAACTATGGACTTCCAGGGGGTGTTTGTTTACAGGTTGTTGAGTCAAAGTTGTGATTCATTGTATATCGCATTTTTATTCGTGATATAAAGTAGCAATAAGTGTGTAGAAGTCTAGAGCTAAAACAATTACTCGATTACTAAATTAATCGTCAACTATTTCGATAAACGATGAAGCGGTATGAAGGTTTTTTTTTTATTATTGCTTATTATTCATTCATGATTGCTTTAGCTTCTTAAACGTGAATATTTTCTTCATCTCTTTGCTCCATATCACAAAGAAATCACTAAAATTGAATCATTTTGACGTGTGGACAAAACAAGACATTCTAGAACATCATCCTTTCCGGGTTTGACAAACACAGATCAATGTTTTTCAACGTTTTCTGACATTTTATGGACCAACCGATGACTCGATTATATCGACAGACTCATCGATTGTGAAAATAATCGTTGCAGCTCCACAGAAGTCACAAAATTAGACAAATTCAATCCAATTTTAAACATTTTGAGTGCTTTTTGCTCAGATGTGTTTATATAGTTGGTGAAAATTAATTTTTTTTGATTTGCCTATAGGTTGTGCTGAAAAAAAGGATATAGGACACTCTATATTGCACATTCTTATAGCCTCTGTATGTACTGCACGTTTATTCATAGTAATGGGGAAAAAGCAGCCAAAATGCTCTGTGTTCTAAGGGTTAAATCTCACAATGATATAATATCAATATCACAGACAGACGTCCACCTCTACTCGTCCCAATACAGTAATCATCGACTGTGGCCATGTCTTACTTGGCAAATCCAATGAAGTCCTCGTGGTTAGTGTTGATGTAGGAGAGCTCAATGTCAATCAACAGCAGCACCTGACGGGCAAAACAGGACACGTTATAAAGTGAAAAACAACAACTGTACAGATAAACCCCCACACACACACACACACCTGGTCCTTGGTCTTGCTGTCTCTCTCTCTGACGTAAGTGGTGACGATTCTCTCCGTCTCTTCCCTCAGTCGAGGGTACGAATCCAGCTGTAGACACGCACAGACACACAAATACGCACATACACTGCTGCAGCTACCGTGACTTCAGTATGCAGGTGTACAAAACACTATAAACACACAGCAGTCACACAGCTAACGACTCTGCACACAAAAAAATATTGGGAAAGATGTTTGAGAGACGGAGAGAGGAGGCATGCACTGAGGTCCCAATCAGCTTGAGATTGCTTGTCAGTTGTGGGAGCTCTACGTGTAAGGGAATGGTGAATAAGCATTGTTAGCACTGTTGGTGAGATCAGTATTTCAAGGAGGAATTCAAAGAAAAATCAGAGTAAAGAGGCAAAGATCAGGTTACGGTCTAATGGCGTTTTATTACAGGTGTCAGTGGTGCAGTAAAGGTTGTGTCGCGGGGGAAGAAAATTACATCAAAATCTCCTGTGACAAGACAGGGTGGAAAAAAACAGCCACAGTTGTGCCATTTCTAATCAGCGGAAGTGTGGAAGTGGGGATCTCATGAGTTTTCATGAGTGGGGCAGCAGGATGAGGGGGGTTGTTCTGACCCTGTTTATGCCTGGTATTAACGTCCGCCCACAGGCAGATGGCGCTAAGTTGAACTCTGAATGTGACGTCAAACAACGTGGTCGCATTCCCGAGCTGCATGGACCCGGTGCATCCTCGGGAGGGATTAGAAACCACCTGCATATCTGATGTCCTCTCACACAATACTGTTTTTTCCCTCATGTTTATAATATAATTAAAAAAATGTATTACAAAGGCAGTTGATACGATATCTTAACCAGGTTTGTTTTGCATTGTAATCAGTGTTTATCAAAGTTTGTAATCACATTGAAATTGTGTGTTTCAGTTATTCTGTTGGTGAACTGTTTGATGAAACCCTAAAAAATGGCTACTCCTCAAGAGAAGGCACAATGTGTGTCATGGTTTGTCGAGACAAAATCGGAAGTGCAGACTCAGCGAAACTGCAGAACTCAGTATGGAAGATGCATGTTCGTCAGTTCCTCAATCAAACATTTCCAGACCGGTGGATTGGAAGGGATGGGCCAATTCTTTGGCCACCACATTCACCAGATATCACTAACTTGGGCTTCTTTCTATGGGGTTATGTTAAAGATATCGCGTATCAAACAAAGGGACATGACTGACTTGAAGCCAAAGACTTCTGATGCCATTGCCACCATTGATGAGGCTATGCTACAGCGAACATGGCAAGAAATCGAGTACCGTCTTGATGTGCTTCGTGCAACTGATGGTGCCCATAAAGAGGTGTATTAAATGAGGTAAAAAAAAACCTTTGACAACCACTGATTACAACAGGACAAATCTGGTTAAGATATCTTATCAACTGCCTTTGTAATACATTTTTAAAATTGTAAAGAGACTTTATGGACACCCTGTACATTTATTCACTTGTCTCGTCTGTGCAGTCAGACCACGGAATAAGAAAAGACAGATGTTAATACCAGGTCTCAATGGGGTCAATATGTTACAGGTGGGCAGGTTGGGGTCCAGGATCAGACAGGGGGGAAAGTCTGATTAGATTTGTCATGTGACAGGGGACCACAGGGAGCAGTGGGTGCTGCGTGAAGCCTTAAAGCAGTGGAGCAGGGATTCAACGATCAGTAACATTAAACAAAGATAAGTTAGTTCATTTAACCTTTGTCTTTCGCGTTCACTCTTCCTGACTGTACTCTAAATCACTCTCTTTCCCCTTCACTCTCTTCACTGGCGTCTCGACTGATCCCGTTTACCTTTTCAGTGCACTTCCTGATCAGGGCGACAAGCTCGGTGACGACGAGGTCAACGCATTTCAGACAGGGGTCTTTCAGCTTAATGATCTGCTTTTTCACTATGGCCTCAAACGCCAAGTCGGGGGTGAACAGGCCCGTCCTGTGGTGAGGCATCAACGGAAGTTGGAGGTTTAGCGTACGGCAAAAGAGAGGAGGTGGGGGATCATGGGACATGACGAGGAAAACGGGCGGAGGTAGAACAATTGATGCCCATGTTGGATGGGACGTTGTGGGGGGGGGGCGCAAGAGTTTCAGTAAGGAAAAGACAGATGAAAATGAGGAGTGTGACAAAGAAAAAAAATAAATGAATGGTTAGTTCTACTTCATGTTCAGAGCAGAAACAAGCTGCAGGTTCTCAAACATGTACATTTCAGCCTACAGTAATTCAATACTTTAATATTCAGCCTTCTATTGGCTGGATCTGTTTTTACTACATCATTGACATGTCTGTGGTTCCCAGAGAAGGAGTCCTAATGATTGTGCTTGGTCCTTTAACTTCTCCTCTACTGCCACCATCTGGTCAAAATTGGAAAGTGTGCAACATTGAATCTTCCGGTTCAGAGTCTGAATGTGACCTTACAGTGCCGCCAAACACCAGCCATAGACTCTTGTTTCACCTGCAGCCACGGACACAGTCAAGCCTGCAGCTTGTTTCGCAGTGAACTTGTACAGGAATGTGCAGCAGCCTGTCTGCTTCTCACACCACCCCAGTACAGCCAGGACCTTCAGCTACATCTGCTGCTGATCGCTGTGCAGGAAAAGCCGCAAAGCAGTCTAACTCAATATATCTGCAGCCTTAAAGAGGCTCAGTCTCTGTGGTGTGTGTATGTACAGGTGTGGCAGCCAGGCGGGAGACTGAGACCATGTCGCGATACCTTATTGGTGCACTGTCTGACTGTGTTGATGAGCTCCTGGATGACCAGGTCGATGCATTTCAGACAGGGCTCTTTCAGCTTAATGATCTGCTTTTTCACTATGGCCTCAAACGCCAGGTCTGGGGTGAACAGGCCTGTCCTGAAGGACATACAGACAAGACAGGCATGGAGCAGGGGAGGGGACATAAAGATGGGGCACAGAGATGGGGAAAGGCATGAGTGGACAGACACTGAGGGAGAGCAGGTGAGGAACAGTGGATGAAAACACTGGAGGAGGTGGAGAAAAAGTGAATGGACACAAAAAATGGGACAGACACTGAGAGACTTGAGGTCTTCGTGAAGTTTACACAAACATAAAAGGCTGACAGACTGGTCAGGAGACAAATGTTGACTGTCTCCACTTGCCTGACTCCATGGATGTTCTTGATGGCATAACTAATCTCTTTCCTCAGCTCCTTCTCATCAAACTCCATCTGTGACATAAAACAAAGAAATGACACACAGCTTTAATGTGCTCTTTATAAATAATAACAAACCAGACACAAAGTCAGACATGAGAACTGTTTTGTTTTGCTTTATCCTCACTGAAAACACAGGGCACCTATTTGTTTTATGTCTATAGAAAAATGGAAATGAAGAGGGCAGTTATAGAAATATGCCTCTTTATGAATATAGAGACATCAGAAAACACTGGTGTCCCTAGCAGTTCCTATTTGTAAGTAGAAAGATGCTGGAGAGGACACAAGAACACAGGGTGATTGCTGTGTTGTGCTGCGTGAAAGTAAAACACCTCTGTGCGTAGTTAACGGGTGGAACGCCACTCTATTGGGTGTTGGGAAAGCCCACCCAGGTGGCCAAGAGAAAGACATTGCAGCAAGGCTTATCGGGATCTATATAAACATGAATGGTGTCCTTTTACAGGGTTGCTACAGCTTAAAGCTAAAGTTGAATTTAAGACTTTTTAAATGCCACTTGGAATGAAATATTTACAGTAAACAAAAAATAAAACGCGATTTTTTTTTTTGGTCCAGTGCAAAGGTTAGAATATCTACTTGATGTTGTTTTTTTTTTCTTACTCATTATTTTTTCGAGACTTTTGAAAGTGGGATTTAAGACATTTTAATACTCAGTAAGGCTTTTTTGTTTTGTATGAATTCAATGCCTTTTAAGGATCCATGGGAGACCCTGTTTTACATTGTGCCATCAGGTTTAATGTCATGAATAGAGCTTTTAAGCCAAAAAATGTTGTGTGTTCCTGTTTTAGGTAGACATAAAACATAACGATTACGATGGCGACGTGAACAGAATAAGTGGCAACAGTCACCTTCACGAGCTCAAAGGGGAAGCGCTCGTGAAAGATGCGGTTGATCTTGGCTCCGCCAGACAGGTTGGAGGTGTCCACCTGGTCTCCGGACCCTTCGATGCACTTCTCAAAGTCCACGCCAAACTGCTGCACCATCCTGTAGATTGTGCGTAGTATGAGTGACATTTCACAAAGTCTTGCGCTGACATTATTTGTGGACCAAAACCTGTGAGTGCACCGACTGAAGTAAAGCCTTGGTCTTGCGCGTGGGGTCGTCGGGCCGGAAGTTCTTGTACTCCTCCACCTCTTTCTCCAGCGACAGCAGCTGGCTTTGTAGTTTGCTGCGTAGCCCTGGCAACGTGTCACGGATGTGGTTGGTAAGTTGCTAAAATAAATAAAGAATAAAAAAAAGAGACTTGAAGTGAATGAAATAAAGCTAAAAAAAGCCTCAACGTAAACATTTATGTCCCGGGACGCTCTGCATCTAACTGACAAACAGTGTGTGCATGTATGGTCGGCTCTGTGCCTCACTTGGTTGAGAGTTTTCTGCAGGTGAGGCGTGCCCATGCGTTCTGCAATGTGTCTGTACGCAGGATGGGACAGGAAGAACTTCCTCTCTGCGGCCAAAGCGACGCGGATGTCCTTCTTCCCGTCGATATCTTTCTGACTGCGGTTCACCACCCCGATGTAACCTTGAGGCAAACACAGGTGAAAATGATTGAAAAAAATAAATAAATAAAACTTGCCGTGAACAGTGGTCGGAAGGTTTGAACAAAGCATTTGCGCGGTCGCACCTCTGCGCAGCGGCAGGAGCTTGTTTTCCAAGATGTCTCGTGCATCCGTCCCCTCGTCCATCAGGTCCAGCTTGGTGATCACACCAATCGTCCGCAGGCCTAAACGAAAACGTGTTAACACAGCTGTCAGTGAGAAGAACTCTTTGTTATATTGTGACAGCTGTCACTCATCTAGAGTGTCCGCTGAGTGCTCTCTCACTGTGCAACCACACTTAATTCAATATGGAGCTAACCTAGAGAGGGGGGATGATAATGGCAGCACTGGACACTGATGTTCTGATATTCACAAATGGAAAGAGGGGAGTTTGAGTTTTACACCGTTTAATGACTTTATTTAGCCTGTTACATTTAACCCTTATACTATTACTACTAGTTGCTATACACCTTTTGTCCTCTGGGAGCAAAAATGACTGGTGTGACTGTTACTTAACCCTTAAAACACAGAGCATTTTGGCTGCTTTTTTTCCCATTACTATGTTTAAACGTGCAGTATATACAGAGGCTAAAAGAAAGTTCAACATTGAGTGTCTAATATCCTTTTTTTCAGCTATTTCATTTTCACCTATCAACTATATAAACAAACAAAAGTACTCAAAATGTTTAAAATTGGATGGAATTTGTGAAATTTGGAAACACGTCGCAGTTCACAAAGTTCACTTTTCCGCTCGTTTTTATGAACAAAAATGACGTGAAAGAAAAGGTCTATTTTGTGACTTCTGCAGAATTATTGCTCACTTTATATCACGACTGAAAATGCGATAGAAAATTCATCATGTAAACCTGTAAACACACACCCCCAGGATGTCCATATAAGGAATTGTGTATAATTCCCACACCCTATTAGGTTCTGTTGCTGTAACTTAAACCACGTCTTCCTGCAATTTCAAAACATTACAGCTCGTTAAGACACAAAAATTACGACTGCGATCGATATCGACGTAATTGGTTTTGAGCTATTTTACAGTTACAGTTAATAAGATCCTTTGGATTAAATGAAAGGGGGGCAAAAGACGGAGATAATTACATTTAATTATATCTCTGCTAACCTGATTCACTACATCCATGTCTTTTAATGATGTAACTGTTAATTATTGTGACGAGCCGGCGCCCGCACAAGGGCAAAGATTAACAGGAAGCGCTAATAGTAGCAAGTTACAGCAAAGAGTTATTAGCTTAGTGTCAAATTAGAGCAAAACATGGTTACAGTATATTTAGAAACATGGCAGAAATAAGTGAAGATAAAAAAAAAAAACCCCACAAAGATTAACATACTTTATCCAAATATAGCGGTGAATTCTTCTCACACAAACACGGAAACACCCACACTTCCTCTCTCACCCTGAGGGTCCACTTCCTTTGCTATTTTGAGGGCGTCGGAGTTGGCGAGGTCAGTGTTGGCCGGGGTGACCGCCAGAATCAGACAGCTCTCCTTGGTGATGAACTGCATCAGCATCTCTCTGATCTGGTGCTCGATGTCCACGGGCTGGTCCCCCACAGGCACTTTGGTCATTCCCGGCAGATCAATCAGAGTCAGATTCAGCACTGAGAGACGTCGGCGGGTGGATGAAAAGAAAAGAAGAGGAGGACGCGGGTCAGAAAACCCTGCAATACATCACGTCACGTTCAAGGAGCAAAGTATGGGTCCGTTACCGTTGGGGGAATAGACACGGAGGTTAATGGGGACTGGAGAGATGCCCTTGTTGGATCCAGTGAGACGGTCGGTCTCTGCCTCGATCTCCATACGGACCTCGTCAAAGTCCACAAACTTGCGGCCTTTGCAGTGCAGGAACTCTGCATACTCTGTGGTGGATGAGATTGAAAGAGGAGATTGACATCTTCTGCTTATATATTCTTTGTTTTGCTTTACTTTTGGTATTTATTGCACGTGAAACAATTCAGCAGCAAGACGACCCGGGGTTTGCGTCCCAGTCGGAAAAAAGAAGGGCTTTTCTGCATGGAGTTTGCATGTTCTCCCCGTGTGTGTGTGTGTGTGTGTGGGTTTGCTCCGGGTTCTCCGACTTCCTCCCACAGTCCAAAGACGTGCAGATTTGGGGATTAGGTCAATTGGACACTCTAAATAGACCGCAAGTGTGAGAGTGGATGGTTGTTTGTCTCTATATGTGGCCCTTTGATGGACCCTGTGACCCCGTCTTTTGCCCTATATCAGCTGAGACTGGCACCAGCGAACTCATGTGGAGGATAAAGCGGTAGAAGATGAGTGGTTGCAGTCCATCACAGGGCCACATAGAGCCTTACAGTCAGTTTAGAGCTAATCTGCATCTTAATCTAATTGTTACCTTGTTGCTTAAGTGGACTCTTGCTGCCTGTGACTCTACGTCGATGATTTAAGAATGCAAATTAAGAACTTGCCTGCTTTACTGTTAACCAGCTGGAGGATGAGAGGACGACGTGTGACGATGCCAGATCCTCTGGGCAAAAAGTCCCTGAAGGAAACACAGACGTTGAGTTAAAAAAAAACAAACAAACACATAAACCACTTAGGCAAAGGGAGATTGGCAGGCAAATGGCTGTTGACATGTGTCACTTAAAGTATGTCAAATCGAATTTTAAAGAGCGGTCAGAGCACTGACCCCTGAATGATTGTTACGTGAGGCTTGTTTCGAATAAAGGCTTTTTAAATTTAGGCCAAAAATACTAAATCTGTATCTGCTGATACCCAAAAACAGGCTCCACCTCTAACTGCAGGCGCTTTATCTGAGCGTGAGCGCTACTGATACAAAGCCACGACTGACTTACAACCCTGAACATTATAAAACAAGGAGAGAGACGCTTCCCTCTGTTTCCTCTCGTCGTTCACAAGAACGAGAACTCCTGTTCAATAGAATGACTGCCATCATTTCCAGGTCACTGACAACACATCCCTGCAAGCCACGCGTATATGTCTGTGTCCCTCTGTCTGTGTCTGTTTTGCCACTAGGTCAACAGCAAAGTGGAGAGTTTGGTTTAAGTGTTAAGGTAAGCAGACCCCACACACACACACACACACACACACAAAGAAAAACACACTTATTGGAACACACCCCGTGCCTGTTGTCCACTGCTGACAGAGCAGCCAGGATGTTACACAACTGTGATTCCCATCCTCTTTCCACATCTCTTCCTGTGAATTATGAAACCACACAAGTAACAAGTAATACTATGATCAGCACCGCGGTTTATCGATTGAATCATGGAGTCACGGTTAACGAGCAGCTCCTGCAAAACACTGACCGGTTACAACGATTCACACAGTGATGCAAGGACGTGTAATTCATTGCAAAAACAGGAAGTGAAGCAGGGTTATTTTTTTCATAATTGATCCATCTGTGGATACTTTTCTCGATCCATCGATTAGTTGTTTGGTCCAAAATGTTGATCGGTGTTTGCTAAACCAGAAAATTCTTGTTTGTTTTTTATGATTTCTTTGTTATTTGGAGCAAAGAAACCAGTAAATATTCACATTTAAGAAGCTGAAAAAAATCCAGAAAAGTTGTTTTAACTAAGGGACACTCAGACTATGAATGGATTATCTAAATACAGTATTTGACCATGAATTTAGTAATTGATTAATAATTGATGAATGGTGTAATCAAAGAGCTAGTCAGAAACATTATATTTAGATACTGACGTTAGTCCGATACAGTCATTTTAGACCATTTATGAAGCTGTTAACAACACATTTGTGCTGAGTCATTTCAAAGACACAATTCTCCAACTGTGTGACAAATATTGTTCTCCCCAAAAAGAAGAAACAAACAGTATTTTACGTTCTTATCTGCCGGTCCGGTGATTTGGAACACTATCAGACCTTCAAAAAACAAAACATTGAAAGATTATGCTTGATTATAACAATTGTTATTAGGGGGAATGCTGACTCTGTCCCTTGTGACGCCTTAAATTTAAACTCTTTCACCTCTTAATCATATCTTACAAGCATCCAACAAAGATTTAAGCACATGTTTGTTCTAGCAAAGTATACTAATTAAAATTAAATGAAACTCAATGACAAATGAAATTAAAACTCACCTCTTATCATTGGCCTTTGACACTGTTTAAGTTGGTGATGTTATTTCCATTTAATTTTGCTTTTTGTTTAATTTATTTTTGATTGTGTTAGATGCATCTTATCTATAGACACCCCTTGTGAGCTGTTATGCCTTTTATTTATTCTTCCGTGCAGCACTTTGGTTCACTGTGTTTGTTTTAAAGTGCTTTACAAATAAAGTTGGATTGGATTTTCTTTTCTTTTTTTTCTGATCCCATAAATGAATCTTGTCCTCACACCCTGGTTGTAAACCGCTGGCTTCTTACCAAACATGAAAACCTTTCTGTGGGTATGTGGCACCCACTATGTCACACACACATGACGGTGCAGCTGGTGACATCACTGATGACCCCCGCACACACACATATCAATGCCCCTACTGTCTCCCCAAACCACTGCTTGGGAATCGGAGACAAAAGGCGAAGGAGAGAAAAAAAAGGAGACATGGCAGCCTCATCAACATTCTCTATCTCTTGGACGACAAATGAAATCATTCTCACATGTCGACGGGGTTAAGTGCTCTCGCTTCTGGGTACCTCCACAGTGGAGATAAAAGCACACGGCACACGACTGCAGCTACTTTATATAAGGTCAAAAGATTGGGCCTGTGCTGCAGCAACACAGCCTGGTCTTCTTCCTCTTCCCTTTCCACAGTGAACCCATTTCATCCTGAGCTTTGTGTGAAACCTTTTCACAGCAGCACTTGCCAAAGTGAGTTCCCCGTCGCTACAACCACTGCCACAGACTGACTTAGTGTTTGGTGATATGTGTCATCCAGGGCTCACAATGGCTCACTGAAATTCTTTTCAGACTCATTCATTATTTGACCTCTTAGGAGTAACGTGTTTGCACGCTGGCGATTACAGCCACGTTCCATCTGTGTGTTGAGTGTAATGCGGCGGTTATTGATTCGTCTGTGCGACGACCTCATCGATCACACCAACAGCCTTTCTGTGTGTGTCACCCTTGAAAGTAAAACATTGACCTGACCCCGTTGTGCGATATGAGGCTCATAAAGACGCGTTCACGACACGGAAATAAGCTTTTGCAAATGTTTGACAGAATGGGTCTTGACATGAGACGTGGAGCAGCTCACAGGCTTCTCAGCTGATCATAACAATACTTTTATCTATAAAGCAAGTTTGAAGACAATTTTAAGATGGTTTACAGCTTACAATTGCTCTCACAGTTAATTTACACATATTTCCATTGCCTTAAATTGTCAATTGTATATTGCAGGGTTAGATTAGTTAGTAGGCCTAGTAGTTAGATTTTTTTATTGCATTGAATATCCCTCATTTTTAACAACCTCTGGATATTTGGCGGCAATTGTCCAGTTTAAATTATTCATTTGTTTGCTTACTACATCTTTCTGTTGTAATTAGTGTGTTTAGGTGAATAAATAGTGGGTTAGTTTAGACAATGATGGGTTTTTTTTTCTCACAATTAATATGCCTCTTGTTTTGTCATAAAGAAATAGAAATAATTAAACTCGGTAGTGGCTGGTTAGGGTTAGGGTTAGATTGTCATTGTTATTAAAAATGACAGTAAAAATAGTCAGAAACATTAAACACATTTGCGTTTGTCATGATTGTGTATGGTGTTCACCTCACTCTACATGCAAAGTTTAGGAAACATATTAAATGATGGATCACTGTAATGATCGTTTTTTTGAGACTCACAATCGACAGCTGTTTTTGCTGCGTAAAATGCGTAATCACCAACCGTGAATAGCTTAGCTCCAAAATGGAAAGAATCCGTTGGAGGAAAAAAAAACAAAAAAACGGTAGGAACTGGGAGGCACCGACACACAGAGCGCGTAACTGACTGCTTAGCTGGCGACTTTTACGCAAAAGCCTGGTTGTCATTACAGGAACGGAAACAGTCACAAACTGAGAGACAATGACTACACTATGCCAGATTAATACAACAACATAAAAAAAACTGTACAACCTCCCCACGAAATTCTCCAACACGGAGCTTTTCCCTGCGCTCTGGCCGCCGACCACCGCTATCTGCGGCAGATCCAAGTTACAGCTCTGGCCGATGGAACTAAACGCGTCCTGGAGCTTGTTAATCAGGGGAATGAGGTCTTCCATCCCCCGGTTTCCCATTGCGGCACCTCGGTGTGTGTGCAGCCCCCTCGCTCCGGCTCTGCTCTCCGGTCAAAGATAAGATCCACAGCGTCGCTCACACAGCGGACCTAAAGTTCCCACCCAGAGCAGTGCGCCTCAGTCTCGGTGAGTCTGTGTCATTAAGAAACAATGAACTTCAGGGAGACAAGTCCTGACAAATCCTGACCGCGGCGACGCTACAAACTGGACGACAGATAATAAAAGTAGGGACATAAGACCAGAAAACTTCTGTCATCATCCGGTCAGGCTACACCCAGCCTCCGCCGGAGATTGTGGCTCCGCCCGCTCCGTCAATATGCGCAGTCATTGGTCAGAGGAGACGTCAATCATTGCGCACGCACATGATTTATTCATTTATTTTCTGTAGGATTTGCACTTTGACTAAGCAGGAAAATGGCAATTACATTTGCTGTAATGGCTTTGAAGTATTCAAAAAAAAGTATTTTTTCATTATTAACCCTGTAAAGCCTGGCACCTGAAAAAACCCCACAGACAATTCTACATTTTCGGGAACTGAGATGTTTATTATAAATACATTATAACAAAGTCCATTTGGGGTTTTTGATGACATCTTTTTTTGTATATTATTTGATACATTGGGCGTCTTTGGCAATGTTTTGCTCACAATAGTGTTCATTGTTCTTTTTAAAATATATATATTTTCAATTTTGCGTGTCCCCACGCAAGCATTCCTACGGAAGTCGGGGAGTGCAGCAGTTCCCAGACCTCACTTTTGAATCCGCAAAAACTTTCGACAACTTTACATCTTACATCGCCAAAATGGACGGCAAAATTCTAAATGGCCGACATCCTGTTGAGTTGAGGCCATGGTTATGATTGACTTTTTTATTCGTCTTGGTCTATAACATCTTCCCACCAAGTTTCGGGAAATTCGGTGGAACTCAATTTTGCCTCTGTTTTCACCTTAGGGGGGGTCTGGGAACTATATGCCAATATCGCATTTTCACCAGACCTGACCTCCATGCCAAGTTGCCAAGAGTTTCTATACAAGTTAATGCCCTCAAAAATGACCGGGAAAAAATTCTAATCTGAAAGATAACAACAGGTTGCTCGCACAAATTCGTGCCAGGAGTCGTTTCAGTTCCTGCCATTCGTGACTCGGGTCCTACAGATTGATTCTATGCAGTCAGTGTTGAAGTGTGTTATCTGATGAGGAACATTATGGTCCCTTTGATCAGGTTTATCTTGTATCCAACTGCTTTACACCTGGTGTTTGCACAGAAGCTGATTTGACTGAAATTAGAGAGAATCTGGTTTTGGTTTAGTTTCTGTACCTGTGGTCGGCTCATTACAAAGTATTACATTTTCATGTAGAATTCCTTTTTTGTTGAATAGAAGTTATACAATTCACAGAAAGTTCAAGCTGTGTGGATTTGCAGTGTCACTTCACTGATTCTGCCACAAGAGGTTGCTGCAAAGCCAAGCAAAAAAAAAACTTTGACTTGGACATATTGTAAAGCAATAACAAATGCACAGAAAGTAGCTGCAACATGAGCTTAAACTCAGCATTCAATGAACCATCTAAGAATGTTTGAACCAGAAAACTGAACCTGCATTTTCATCATTTTAAGTTGAACTGGATGTCTTCACCGAGAGGCTACTGAATAACAAATAAATGAACCATTAGGAACTTCATTTCCAACAAGTATTCACAAGTGAGTACTATGTTTTACAGGAACACTAGAGAATTGAAATTTAGTTGTATTCATTTTCATTTATAATATCCACAGCATGCATCTTTCAGTTCTGCACCAGCTGCTGAAGTGAAAGTATAACTTCCTTTTTTTTACAGTGGAAAGTAGAGTACATGATACATGTATATATATATATATATAGTATATATATAGTTATACTTTTTTGCATATTTGTTTGTATATTTTTGAGTCAAACTACAGACTACACCCTATATTCAGAGCACATCTACAAATAATACACTCCACATTGTGCCAGACGAATTTACATATACAAAGACGGTTAAGGTTCAGTATTGACAGAGGAGTAAACACACACCAGCGAGCCATTTTTATCAGAATGTGCATTTCTGTCTGTGGAGACAGTGACAGAAACCTCCTGGAAACTGATGCTGGCGTAGTGGAGCTGGTCGGCAGGAGGGCTGCCGGCGCAGGCGTAAACAGACAACAGCGCACCTCCTGATCCTGACCCCTGCTGGTTTACCTCTTGTATCTCCTCATAAGTGGGATCTTCATGATTTTCCTGGAGAGGAAAAGGGGGAGGGGCAGATGAGACAGATGCAGATGATAATATAAAAAAAAAAGTCATTAACACAAACTGACCTCTGTGTTTATGCCATCATTTGATGATTCCCCTGAAGGACAACATGCAAAGACAGATTACATTTTGCACCAAGTAAAGAACAACACGTTGTACTCACAGGTTCTCCTCACAAGCATTTCATAGGATGAACAAATACGTCAAATTCTCACCCTTGCCTTGTGTCCCGAGGCAATTGTGTCTGTACATGAGCAGCACAATCACAACGACTACAATTACTATTACAACTGCCAGACACAGTATCAGAACCCAAGTCATGCCTGCAACAAGGAGACAACAACAGAAAAGAGGGGCTCAGTAACAGTGGGCTGCCGAGGAATACCAGGGAAAGACAGAAAAAAAACACATTATACAGCAAACAAGCAATCGCTAGAATTCTTTCATTCGTATGAAATCTTGCAGTAGTTCATACAGGACACAATGTCATGTAATAAGTCGTAATCAGCTGATGTTTAACGTTTTGCTTGCTCGCTCATTTTTGTTTTATTTAAATTTCTTCTTGCAATAACATTCTTTTCTTTCTTGGATATCTACTGCCTTGTAAAACACAGAGAAAAATACAGTTTACTATTGCTCATATACTTCAGAATTATGGAAGTGGAAAGTTACATGTGTCGACTGTGAGTAAGTGATGCACGAATTTGTATCTGCAGTTTCAACAGCTTCTCTTGGTCACTTAATCGTTTTGTTTCGAGTTTTAAACCCTGGCACCCCTGTTCTTTTTGGGAGGAAGCCTAGCCTAGCGTTGCCATAAGAACTGTGTGCAAGTAAAGGAAGATGCTCATTTGGCTCTGACTCTTTGACACCGATGAACCCAAATGCATGTAAATAACAAAATGGACGGCTGATCGCAATCGTCATACTTTAAACCTAACACCTTCACCCTTGTACAACCACGTGTGTAGTAGTAGTAGGAAGTGTTTGAATATGAAGAAAGGTTTATTTGGCAGGAGTCAATGGGATGAGTTCACCAGAGTGTGGTGACCGGTCAACATGGAGGCTGGTTGCTGCTGTTGTCCACTGAGTTGTCCACTGAGTTGTCCACTGAGTTGTCCACTGAGTTGTCCACCTTTTGTTTTTGGCTTGGTTTTCCTCTGTGGGTGAAGGGAAAGAGACAAAAGTGAAGTGACTGTACGAGTGCTGCGTCTAAATGGTGTGAAATGGGTATCAAACCTCCTCTGTATCACTCAAAAAATGTGTTCTCATTCTCTTTCTAAATTTCAGTACCTAAGGAATTCATCTCGTCAAAGTCAGTCAGCAAATAAGCGTGCGGCACACTGTTGGAAGTGGATCTAATAGCGCTTGTTATTGGCTATTGCATGCTTTATTGTTATAAAGCATGCAGGAAGCTATGACCAGAGACAGAACTCATAGGAACACATGGCGTGTTTTGAGAAGCTGCTGCTTCTGCATAAATATGAGAGCAAAATGTTGCTCCATGTGTGACGGCAAGACGACAAACTGGCCAGCTACACGTTAAAAATGTCTAAAAAAAGCTATACAATATAATGCGACAAAGAAATGACCAACCTTACAAGGAAACCACATGCGTGACCAAACAATGCGAAAAATATCGTAACTTTAATATCGTAAAACAAATGTCGCATTGTCTTGAAAACATATGACTGACATCATTGCACTTGCATTAACAAGAATTTTGTTTTTACAAAATATCGTAATTTTCATGATATTGTAAATGCAATATCTCAAAAAGATTTCAGCTGCTGAAATGCTATGTCTTATATCCTTTTTACAAAATCACCAACTATATAAACACACTTGAGCAAAACATTGCTCAAGTGTGCTCAACATTTTTCCAACATCAGTTGCAATTTGTGAAATTTGGAAATATGTCACAGTTCAAGGTTCACTTGGCTCGTTTTCATGAACAATGAACTCACTTTACATCACTACTAAAAATGCGCTATAAAAAGAATCATATCTTTGACGCGACAACACATAAGAAGACAAAACCTCCCACATTTTTTCAAAGCCTGAATATGTGACCTATAAACACCCCAGGATGTCCATATAAGGAGTTGTGTATTATTCCCACGGCAATTCACCAAGGGTGCATCTGCGGCACAGATTGTTGTATTTCTGTTGTAAAATGCATCCACTGTTGCCTGGGTAACTGCAGGTGCTGTCAGGACTGAACTTTTAAGAATTACAACTCTAAAGCTGCACCTTTGACACAGTTTATATAATCATAATCTAATGTTTCATGTGTTCACTTGTAATAGCAGAAGCAAAGCAAGTAGCACTTGTGTTACAGTGATGGTGTGAAGACGTCCGTTTACTTACCCACAGAAAGGTGGATTTCTTTGCATCCATTGCTGTGACATTTCCTATCAGAGATACACCAGTACGTCCCAGCGTCGGCTGTCATCACATTTGTGATGTGCACATTGAAGTAATTCTTTCTTTTGTTGTCCCTTATAGGAAACCTGCCTTCAGACATGCCACTGGCATGTGTTGTGTGTATTAACTCCAAACAATCAAAAGGATTCTCCCCCTTGCACAGGCACTTTGTGTTGTTCGTGTGGTTAGGTGGGTAGGAACACGTAATCAATGCAGTTCTCCCAATTTGACACTTTACTTGTTGTGTAACATCATCCCTGTCTGACAAAACACAAATTCAAGATCAAGACAATATTATGTACGGAGCCCCAGACATGACATGGGGAAAAAAATAAATAAATAGGTAAAACGTGTGCACACATACTATTAATAACATCCCTCCTCCCACAGTCCAAAAACATATGGGGATTAGGTAAATTGGACAATCTAAATTGACCATAGGTGTGAGTTTGAGAGTGATGGCTGTTTGTCTCTATATGTGTCCTATGATGGACTGACGATCTGTCCAGGATGTGACCCCGCCTTTCATCCTATGTCAGCTGAGATTTGCACCCCCTTCAACCCTTGTGTGAACTAATTACTATTTTGTGCAAACGTTTTACCTATTCCGTGGGAATTAATTAGAATTTCATGGGAATGAAATCATATTTCGTGTGCACGTTTTACCCATTTCTTGGGAACAAATTAGTATTTCGTGGGAATTAATTAGAATTTCATGGGAATTAAATCATGTTGTGCACACTAATTCATTTTTTTTATGTCCTGTCTGGGGCTCTGTAATTATGCACCAGAATAGATGATAAAAGATTGTTGTGTTGGAGACACAGTGCATCATTAAAAACAGATACTTACTTCTAATATGGAGATGGATCCTGGACAGACATGTGAGAGTGTTACCAGTTAGGGTTTTTTGCACAGCGCACCAGTATATTCCATTGTCTTCTTGGTTCAGTGCGGTAATCACCACAGTGTAGACTCCTTTCCGTTTATAGTCCGTCAATGTGAACCTGCCTAATTGTGTGCAATTTGAAACATGCGTTGATATCACATTTGTGCACTGTGAGTCTCTGTCTTCTCTGCAGAACTGTTTAATTGCACTTTCTCCCTCTCTCGTGTACGTGCAGTTGATGGTAACAGAGTCTCCAACACGAAGCTTCTGCCACACTGGCACGTTAGCACCTGCCAGAGAGTTGGAGCATGAGTGCATAACATTTAACGTTTGTTACAATCAAACCATGAGTTCACACGATGTTGACTGATTAAGATGATCACTTTCACGTGGCTCTCCTTGAGTGACTCGTTTTCTCCTCATGTCTGTGGCGACAGTACAGTGCTGGAAACAGAGTGACAGGTTTTTTTTCTAGTTTCCTGGATGCAAAGTAACGCTATAGTAAAAGATGCAACTTATTCAAGTGCTTTCAAAAGAACCAATTGTCTTGCAATGCACTGTTTCTGTCTCTGTCTCTCTCTCACTGTGACTGGGTAGGGGCAGAGGAGATTAATCACTGGAGGAAAGAGAGGCTTCCTGCATGGAGTTTGCATGTTCTCCCCCTGTGTGCGTGGGTTCTCTCCAGGTTCTCCAGGGATGAATTACATTTACTCGTGTTACTGTAATATAATATATTTGTAATTTTACTTTTAAGTTTTTTTGGAAGCGCTGTATTTTTGCTACATTTTAAATCACATCTGTTACTGAGTAAAAAAATATTGGCTTGAATTAAAAAAATTCAATCTTCCCTGAAAACTTGATGAGGACTGGTGAATTAGTGCTAATGAATGTCCCTGTGTGAGTGAAAACGTTAAAGCATGTGTGACCTTTGACCCATTTTGACCGATACATTGTGTTCACATATTTTATTTTGTCGGCACTTTAATTTGTAAAGGTTTTGCCCCAACCTTGTTAGAAAAGTAACATTTTAAACAAGCTACTTTCTTACTTTAACCTAAGTAAATTTTTAGACTAGTACTTTTAATTATACTTAAGTCAAATGTTATCAAAAATAGAAATTAAATTTATATTTAATTTGTGTGGATCACAAGTCTGCCAAGTACATGTTTTTGTACGCAGCGCTGTGCAGTGTCAGTGAATTACAGCTGTCGCATAAATGTAAAAGAAGGAAACAGAGCAAGAGGTTTGTCTTACTCAAACGCAACTATTTATAGCAATACTCAAAAACATGTGCAAGTATGTCAATACTCTTCTCACATGACTGAGTCAATGTTTTATCTTTGTTGTACTTACATTTATTGTTGACAGGATCTCCTTTATTTCTGTCCACAGTCTCTGAAATTGCACCAACTGTAACAAAAGACGATGCAAGACGTTAGTTTATCTTACAAACACTCAACTGGTTTTAACCCAAATGCATTTAAGAAAAAAAAGATAAATATATTACCCATCATTAGGTAGATGATGACCATCAGTGATGCTTTCATTGTCTCTTCCAACTCACTATAATCTGAATATACTGTAATGTGTCAAACATGCAAACATGCTGATCTTCCTCTTTTTACTCCCTCTCTCTGTGAACTAGAAACTGCCGGAGGAGTGGTGTTAAAATCAAGAGACTGAGACATTCAAATGTAGCAATGTTTTTTTTTATTTTTTTTTTATCACCAAATATGCAATGTTTAAAGCAGAAGAACAAACCTGGGACAAATAGAATCTATTACTTATTTAATTTCACAGACTGACCACAAGATGGCATCATTACCAAGACTTTTCTTCTTTGGAAAATGGAATATTTCTATCTTTCTATCTAAAAAAACAAACTGTACCCAGTACTCAACTATTCCTTTTGTTCCATGTGGCTTTTAATATTGTCAGAGAATGAATGCTAACAATGCTCTCTGCAGTCGTGTTTTCTTTTCTAATGTGTTCATTTTAAGTTTAGACTTTCAGTTCATCTATTGTAGAGTCAGCCATGTTGCTTTCTCAATCCAGTCCAATACAACAATCTGAACTGCAGGTTCTCTTGAAGAGTAAAAAGAAAAAATTTTGTTGACTGAAACAAAAAGAAAAACTAGAGTCTAAAAAACCCCACAATAACTAACTGTCCAAGGGTGCACCTGCGGCACAGATCTGTGCCTTGTGAGCACTAAGGGTTAAAATGACATCTTTTGTTAGGTTTTTATGAAACAATACATTTCAATACCTTTTTGAATCTTGCACGTGGCATATATTCGTTATTACATAAAACTAACACTAAAACTAATGAAAACTAAACTAAAACTAAGCATTTATTACAAAAACTTATAAAAAACTAGCAAACCTTCTCTAAAAACCAATTAAAACCAACTCATTAAAAAAAAAACCACACTAAATAAAAACTAAAACAAAACAATCATAACCTTGCTTCTCTAATCTGTAATCTGTGGGTGAGAAGTTTCATGACCATGAGAACATTTTCTATGACTCTTTCTTTGTTCATACACTACTCTCAGTTTTTATTATATTTAAGGCATGTGTGCGTGTTTGTGTGTGCGTGTGCATTACTTTTCACTTCTCCACCATACATATGCAAATACACTTCACCATGAAATCTAAAATCTACTTGACATGATTTACTGTACAATTGTCATAAATTATTATCATGATATTTTTCCTGTATGAAAAAAATCCCAAATACTTCACAATTATTACAATAATACAGTGTGTACATAGTACAGTGTGTGAGCAGTGGGTATTTACAGGGAATCTGATCAGCAACATGCTGCGACTGCTGATCCATCTGCGCGTTTAATGGTGCAGTATGTGACCTCTGCAGGCGGTGGAGTGTCAGTACTGCAGTCTGTGTATTTGTTGAAGCTGACAGTGGCGTATAAAAGGCCGTCAGGTTGACTTTGAGGTGCTGAAAACACGCCGACATTGGAATAACAGTTGCCTTTGTTTCGGTCAAGGCCATCTGTGTCTGCCTCCATAGTAGCCAATAAAGAGGAAGTGGCGATGTGGAGTGTATCTTCCTTCAGACAGGATGATGCTGCAGAGACTGTGTTGTGATCCTTTCCTGTATGGAAAGTGAAAATGGTGAGGGCCACAACATTCTCAACATGAACATTTGCAAATAATAATATGTCGCGTTTTATAGCCTTTTTAACCACCTGACGCTCGGAGTCTTTAGATTCTTTATTTGAATTTAAAGGTCTAGGGTGTAACATTTAAATATTCCACCTCAAAAATTATGTTTGAATAAGCACAGGATCAACTTAAAAAAAATATTGAGAGTTTCCTAGTCTTAGAACAATTAACTTTTTAACTGATTTTCAATGTTTTAGGGAAAAGTTCCTGAGAAAGCACAGACTAGACAATCTAGTCAAGACACACAAATCATTCAATCAAACAATCTGTCGCCCCCAAATCACTGTTCAGGCGTAAATATCAAACATGTTTAATATTTATGAATTCGAAATTGGGAAGACTCGTGTCTGTTAAGCCCTCACACTGCCGGATAATTTGGCCAGAAAATCTGTTAAAATCAGCCAATTATACCCTAGCGTGGGGCAGATTTTAGGTATGTGAAGGCAACCATCAACGCACGTCTAATTCTTAGACACTGGACCTTTAAGAATTCACTCCAAGGAGAGTGTGAGAGGACAGAGCTCTGTCGTAGGAGACATAGGACACAGATCTGAGAGAGACGCCAGACTTCCAGTTAAGGCTGGCATGATTGATTGTATGTGACTTACTATGACTTTTATAGCAAAACAATACTAAACTAGAAAATTCCACGACAAAATTGTGATTGTTCCTGCTTCTTGCTGCCGATTTTGGGTGGATTGAACCTTTAAAACTTGAAGTATTTAGACAAAGTGGTATTTTGGGGGAGTCAACCTTTAAAACGTATCCTCCATCCTATATCCTATATTATCCAAAATTGCACAAAGATGTCATAGTTTAGTATGTCATCCAAAGTCGCACAAAAAATTCTTAATTTAGTATGTCGTCCAAAATCGCACGAAGATGTCATAGTTTAGTATGTCATAGTTTAGTATGTCATTGAAAGTCGCACAAAAAATTCTTAGTTTAGTATGTCGTCCAAAATCGCACAAAAAATTCATACTTTATTATATCGATCAAAAAGTGACCAAAATGTCATTGTTTAGTATCTTGTCCAAAATCCTACAAATAATTCATAGTTTAGTATGTCATTGAAAAAGTAAAAGTTAAATATGTTGTTTAAAAAGTCACAAAAATGTCATAGTTTAGTTTGTGGTCCAAAATATCATAGTTTAATACGTCATCCAAAAAAATCACCAAAATGTCATAGTTTAATGTCATCCAAAATCGCAGAAAAATTTCTTAGTTTAGAAAATTTGACAAAAAAGTCATAGTATAGTATGTCTTCCAATATTTGACAAAAATGTCATAGTTTAGAATGTCGTCCACAAATTTTAGAAAATTCGACAAAAAGTCATACTATAGTATGTCGTCCAAAATTTGACAAAATGTCATAGTTTAGTATGTCGTCCAAACATTTGAGAAAACTTGACAAAATAGTCATAGTATAGTATGTCATCCAAAATTTGACAAAAAAGTCATAATATAGTATATAATACCAAAATTTGACAAAAAGTCATACTTTAGGTAATAATAGATCCAAAATTTGACAAATATGTCA